>NC_135493.1:121777571-121930597 GCF_052094955.1 Ictidomys tridecemlineatus | reverse complement strand
ACAGGGCTGAATTCAATATGGGAGCCCTCAACAACCCAGGGCTGGATTCAATATGGTAGCCCTCAACAGCATATGGCGGCTGAATTCAATATGGTGGCCCTCAACAACACAGGGCTGGATTCAATATGGTAGCCCTCAACATCCCAGGGCTGGATTCAATATGGTAGCCCTCAACAGCATATGGCGGCTGAATTCAATATGGTGGCCCTCAACAACACAGGGCTGGATTCAATATGGTGGCCCTCAACATCCCAGGGCTGGATTCAATATGGTAGCCCTCAACAACCCAGGGCTGGATTCAATATGGTAGCCCTCAACAGCATATGGCGGCTGAATTCAGTATGGTGGCCCTCAACAACCCAGGGCTGTTCAGTGCTTAACATATGCCTAGGCATCACTGAAACTGAACTCCTTGCTGCATTCAGTGCTGATTGGGATCTAAGTTTCCACGTGTGGCTCGTGGCTGCACCGTTGGACAGGAAATGTCCAATATGTGGATATGATTCTTGGGTCCATGATGGAAGGAGGATCTACCCTTTCAGTCTTGTTGGTCTTGAAGCAGATACTTGTTAGACAGCCACGGACGAAGCACCCAGACACACGGGCACAATGTGCAATGTGCACCCACGTCCCAGGGCCCGTTCTCAAAGTCAACGCGTCTAAATCCACGGTCGGGAAGGGACTCTGCTTCCTAACGGGAGAGTAACCCCTCGCACCGAGGATGCCTTGTGCTGCTGCATTTCTGAGCCGCAGCCAACACGGAAGAAGCCAAGGCGCTCATTTTCAGACTGACCCGCTCAGCATTTCAGCCAGCTCAGGGATTTATTGGCTTTAGTTACAGTGATTCCTTTGGAGGGAAATATTTGGCTCCGAGGAGGACCAGGCCACTCACTGCTACTTAATGGCATTGCAAATATTTTAAAGTCAGGTGAGCTCAGCCCAGGCCCTCGTGTATCCGAAAGAAAAAAAAAAAGCAAGGTATTCTTCTCCTCTGTGCAAGATCCCAGTTTCTCATGACTTTAAAAAAAATACTCGAGATGGATTTTTACAAGATGTGGTAGATAAGGGGTGAGCATTTTCTTCCATCGACGGACAGAAAGCAAACGTTGGAGGTTTTTGCACGCGACCTGGTTGCTGTTACGGCCACTGCACTCTGCCCAGAGAACACAAAAGCACCCAGACAATATGTAGTCAAATGCGCGTGGGGGGCTGGGGTTGTAGCTCAGTGGTGAGCACTGACGTCACACACGCAGGAGGCACCGGGTTCCATCCTCAGCACCACATCAATCAATCAATGAAACAAAGAGATTGATTGGGTTCATCTACAACTAAAAAAAAAAAAAAAAATTTTTTTTTTTAAAATGAGCATGGTTGTCTCCCAATAAAACTTTATTTACAAACACCGTGTGGACGCGGATTTGGCCTCTGGACTGTGGTTGGCTGGGTGCCCGGGGTCTTCTCTGACCCTGAAAGGTCCACAGCATGTCGGGTGAAGCTATCTCGCTTGCAAACCGTGAGTGTGGACTGTGCCTCCTTAAAGGACCATAAAACACGGCTTTACAGGGATTTTGAACACAAGACAAGATCACATTGTGCTCCCATCCACTGAACCTCCAAACCGCTGACCTGGGGCCTTGTCACAGCACACCATCTGCACATGTGTCACTTGGCGTCACTGTAGGATAAGAACCCAAAGCACACCTACTGTTCCAGGGTTATCTTTGTCCAAGCACTGAACCAAAATCTGTCTTTTTATCCTCTGTCTTCACCTAACTACAACAGATTCCTGCCGGAAAACATGCAAGCAATGAACCCAAGCAAATCTCTTTGGAGGAGAGTTTTTGCATGAAAACTCACATTGTTTTGTGACAGCCCTTATTATTGGGTTGGATCTTACACAATCAGGGAGTGGTCACTATTGCATTGCATAAAAAAAAAAAAATACCTGTAGCAAAGTCCACCAGGGTTCGGGCAGCACAGCACACGGTCAGTAGACGAGCTATAGCCCAGCTGGGCTTCCTACTCTGTCCTGGGGATTTTGACTGAACTCAAATAACACAAGAGCAGGAGACGGTTTTTCTGTCTTGGGTGGTACTGACTTGGGGGGGCAGGTAATCATTTCTATTGGGGGATTTTCCTTTCCATGGTAGGACAAAAAAGTCAAGTATTCCTAATGACGTCCAATTCTGATGTATTCAGATACACGGGCATATGTACGTATAATTTAAACAAAAATTTACTTCCTAGTTTAAACAAAGGAGCATGCTTAAAAATGTTTCAAGTTTTACTCTTTTTTTTAAATTAATTAATTTATTTGTTCTGATCCGTTATAAATGAAAGAAGAATGGTCTTGTATTCACCGTACACAAATGGAGCACAATTTTTGACTTCTCCAAAGTAGGGTCACACCACTCATGCAATCATACATGTACCCGAGGTAATGATGTCCGTCTCATTCCACCATCTTTCCTACCCCTGTGCCTCCTCCCTCCCTCTCCTTTGCCCCATGTGAAGTTCCTCCACTCATCCTATGCCACCCCCGCCCCCTTATGGATCCGCATCCACTTATCAGAGAAAACATTCGGCATTTGTTTTTTGGGGGGGGATTGTCTTCCTTCACTTAGCTTGATATTCTCCAACTCCATCCACGTACCTGCGAATACCACGGTTTTGTTATTTTTCAATGCTGAGTAATATTCCACTGTGTACATCTACCACGGTTTCTTTATCATTCATCGGTTGAAGGGTATCTCGGTTGCTTCCACAGGTCGGCTCTTGTGAGCTGAGCTGCTATCAACATGGATGTGGCTGCGTCGCCGTAGTATGGTGGCTTTCAGTCCTTTGGGCGAATGCGTCCCCAGCTGTTGTGCCCAGACAAGAATGCAGGGACAGAGGTCAGCACCAAAGTATGGTCCCCATCCCAGCAGACCACCTGACTCCGGTCCCTGCTCCCACTCTATCTCCCCCGGCACTGTCTTACCCCGGAGAACACAGAGGGGGCGCTGTTGTGATTTGGATCACAAGGATGTGTCTCCGGATCCTTGATGTGTCGGGGTAGAGCTGAGCCGTACAGCACTCGCCCAGCATGTGACCAGACCCTGGGTTCTGTCCCCCACTTCTTCTGCAAAAACAATCCAACAAACAAAAAGCGTATCTACCCTTGAATTGCAGCTTGTACAACAAAACTTTTCTTTTTTTTTTTTGCGAAACACATTAAGAGGAGGCAAACGGTAAGTGCCACCTTCATTCACCCCTCAAAACAGGAACCTGGTTTTGCTCCTGAATGTTATCCTAATGAATGAAGCAGCCACAAACGGGGTTCAGCGGGGGCGCTTTCTCTTTCTGGATGATCGGCCTCGGATTCAGTGGTTCTGTGTCCGTGGGTAAAGTCTCAGCCACCCTGAAGTCCCGTCTCCCTGTTTCCAAAGCAGACGACGTGAGATTCCATGGCGGCCTGTGAAGGTGAACGCGTGGAGCAGGAGTCAGCCAAGGTGCATCGCATCCCAAAGTAGTGACGTCAGGAAGCAGGGAGCGTCCTTGTCCCTCCAACTCCCGGAGGCCCGGGAAGACAGCCAAGTTGCCCAAGTCTGTTGGGGACGGGGCAGGTGAAAGGTCTAGAATCGAGATGCCCACCCTTGACCGGTGCATAGGCTACCGTAGATATACTTGGGAAAAAGAAATGTGTTCGAGATTCAGATACTTTTTGTAGCAAGATAGAAGAAACGGCCAAGCAATCAAAGTCATTTTCAGGTGGATTCCGCCTTGGGGCTGGACGTTCCGGGCCACTCCGTGCTGTGTTCTGGGACATTCCATCGCAGAGGGACTTGTTTTCGTAGGAGAAGGCACCATCTCTGAGCCAGGCAGCGGCCCTCAGCAGACCCCGTGTCCACCCTGGATTGCAGCCTGCAGAGCTGAGAGCAGCCGGCGTCTGGGGTCTCTAAGTGAAACTGGGCTGTTTTGTTACAGCAGCTCACGGAGACTCATACGGTCATGACTGTATGAGTGAAATAAGTGAAAGTTAAAATGGAAACAAAAATCCTGACGTTGCCAGATAGAGGTGCTTGGCACTCTGTCGTTTTACAGCACGGTTTCAATGACCAGCAGAGGTGGACCAGCGACCTACCGCAGAGACTGGACACTGTGCCCGACGAGAGCGATTCCTATCAACCTAAGAACCTCGTCCCTGGGATTCCTATCCTCCCCATTTTAAGTAAATATTTCTAAACATCATTAAGTATTTCGATGCTCGTTAGCAGACAGGGGATTTACGTTTATTGATGGAGGAATAAAATCTAGAAGAAATGTTATAACCAGTCAGGAAGCAAAAAAAAAAAAAAAAAATCTTGTTCTGAAAATGGTAAATGATGAATAATTGTGATTTTACCTAAAATAAATCATCCCTCCCCATAAAGAAACTCTCTTCGATATTGGTTTTGTCTCCTGCCTTGAAAAGATTTTGAAAATCACTCAAGATAGACCAAACTACATTTTTCTAAAATAAGAAGCAATTATTCCGAGGAATAATGGAGAATGATGCGAGTCTTTTCTCCAACAAGCAAAGGAAATGGGAAGACTCTTGTGCTCACATCGACATCGGAGGTAATAAAATCCGAGCGTGGCGCTCCCAGGCCCTGGATGGACCTAACAACCCAAATTCTTTATCGAGTCATGGGCTTTCCAAGGGAGTAGCTGATGACCAGGCTCAAGAGAAGAGTCCGCTCTGCAGAGAACAGTCGTCATTAAAGCAATGCGCTCCTCTGTCCTAGGAACAAAACAGAAGCCCCCGAAGGATGCTGCGGAGAGAGGCACGCTTTGCCAAGTCTGCTCTCAAGGGGTTCTTCCCTAGCTATTGCTTTAAAATCTAAGAACGTGGGAAAGGTTCAGTGAGGGAGCCAAACTCTGTGCGTTAATTCTCCAGATGTAAGCAACTGAAGATCCGTAAGTCATTTAAAAGATGTGTTAAGAGCCGGTCGCGGTGGCCCACGCCTGTCATCCCAGCAACTGGGGAGGGAGGCTGAGGCAGGAGGATGGCGAGTTCAAAGCCAGCCTCCGCCAAAGGGAGGCCGTAAGCAACTCCGTGAGGCCCTGTCTCTAAATAAAATGCAAAAAAAAAGGGCTGGGGATGTGGCTCAGGGGTCGAGTGTCCCTGAGTGCCATCCCTGGTATAAAATGAAAATGTGTTGAAGATTGGGAGAGGTCGGGGGTCCGTGTCTCTTGGAACTGCAGACACAGCTGACATCTTTGCCTGCATCAGCTCCTTCCTGCCCGTGCATTCAGTGGCACTTGGACCTGGAGAAGAGAATGAATGGATGTTGCTTATCCCACGGCGTCTGCGCCAGGCCCCCCGACAGGAGCAGGACTTGGGTGGCCAGAAGCCGCCGATGCGTTCACCGTCCAAGCCCGCAGCAGGACTGTGCGGGTTCGGCTGCTTGGATTCTGCCACGTGCCCCCGACGCCCAGGACAGGCAGCCGGACTTGTCCATCCGGGAGGGGACATGCACAGGATCTCGGCAGACGGATCTGTCCTGCAGCGTGAGTTCGTGGAAGAGTCTTCACAGGGGCCAGTCCTGGGTGTGCCCCGCACGCACGCACGTCAGTTAGAAGTAAAAACAGGTTTTAAAAAGCCCAGTGAGTGGTGAGGTTCCTAGTCTGGCAAAAGCACTTTCCCTGAATAGAAAAAGCCTTCCATTTCCATGCAATTTCCCTTCTCTCTCCCTTTCCTTCCCACCTCATGTCTCTGTTTAATGTTAACCTTTTCCTCCTGCTCTTCCTCCCTGCTCTGTTCTTAGTTGCTCTCATTAGATCAAAGAAGACATTTGGCATTTGTTTTTTAGGGATTGTCTAGCTTCACTAAGCATCATCTGCTCTAGTGCCATCCATTTCCCTGCAAATGCCACGATTTTGTCATTTTCGAGTGCTGCGTAATACTCCGTGGTGTATAAATGCCACATTTTTTTTTTAATCCATTCATCTATTGAAGGGCATCTGGGTTGGTTCCACAGTCTAGCTAATGTGAATTGTGCTGCTATCCTCATTGTTATAAGAGGTTGTGAGGGGAATGGGAAAATAAACAAGGAGAGAAATGAATTACAGTAGATGGGGTAGAGAGGGAAGATGGGAGGGGAGGGGAGGGGGGATAGTAGGGGATAGGAAAGGTAGCAGAATACAACAGTCACTAATTGGGCATGATGTAAAAATGTGGATGTGTAACCGACGTGATTCTGCAATCTGCATTTGGGGTAAAATTGGGAGTTCATAACCCACTTGAATCTAATGTATGAAATATGATATGTCAAGAGCTTTGTAATGTTGTGAACAACCGATAAAAAAAAATGGGAAAAAAGAAAGAAAAAGCCCTCCAGATGCAGTGTGATAACTCGGGTTACTTTGTTCCAAAACCACGGGGACCAGGGCCCTTTTATCTTAAATCTGCCTCAGGCCATTTGGCAAGGAGACCTTGTGTTTCCCGAGAAGCCAAAACGTGGGACTCCCTCATTGTAAACTGCAGCACATATTTGAGTCTGGGTGCAGGTGCGGGGGAACGGAGCTGGGATCCCGGGGCCTCTCTGATTGATGTTCATAAGGCAAAAGAAAAAAAAAAAAAGAACCAAAGATGCTTTCACACGGCGCTGCTTGGGTTTCTGTCTGTTCTTGACTCTTTCTGATTGAAAGAGCTTCTTTGTTTTGAAAGTTTGATGCCTGCCTTAAGATCAAGCTACGGGTCTTATCATCAAGGAGGAGAAATAGGAGGCTGCAGAGAACAGCCAAAAGTATGGGGCAAGGTGGTATCCGCATCTTGTGTGCTGTGTTACTTCAGTAAAGTTTCTTGACCTCTCTGTTCGTTGATTTTTTTTTTCCACTTGCAAAACGGGAGTGGAAACGGTTCCCCTTTCGTATGAGAATGATGTGAAAGTTAGACACACAGCATGAGATTTAGTGGAACCCTTTGTGACCCTGCACGCTACAGAAGTGTTGCTGTGACTGTTATCGCAGATACGAAACCAATCCCCTAAAATAGGAATCCCTGTCCCCAAGGCCACAAGGACATATTTGTCATTTAAATGCAGGTCTGACTCCGTGGCTCTTTCCTAAGGACAGCTTTGCCGATGGGAGTTTGGATCTGATATCCTCAATTAATTTTCTCAACTTTGTGGAGCTGGGGTTTCATGAAGTAGGACGTATTCTTCTCTGGTCTCCTCTTCCTGATTGGTGGACTCTGACAACACGGACTTTCCTCAGTACAATCCCTGTGATCCTCAAAGGATGGATAAGTACCCAATAATTGTAAAGCATTTAAAAATTATGGCAAGTGGAACGGCTTCAGGGTACCGCGGTTTCCCATGATACCAAACCACCTCCACATTTTCGACATTGATGGATAATATTAACCAAACCCTAAACTCTGGCCACGCCATATTTGATGTATTCCTGGCAAACAAGATCCTCTACCCCAAAGAAAGAAGATGTGGCCGGGCGCGGTGGTGCACACGTGTGATCCCAGCAGCTGAGGAGGCTGAGGCAGGAGGACTGCAAGTTTGAGGCCAGTCTCAGCAACTTAGGGAGGCCCTAAGCAACTTAGCAAGATCCTGTCTCAACAGGAAAAGTAAAAAGTGCTGGGGACGTTGCTCAGTGGTTAAGCACCCCCTACATTCACTCTCCAGTACCGAAAAAAGAAAAAGAGAGAATTGGTCGTTTGGTCTTGTAAAGGAGGATATTTGATGGACGGAGTGACAGAATGAACGATAGCGGTATGATTTAAAGTTTCTGAAAGTTCCCCTAGAATTTAAAATAAAAGGAGTTTTGACTTTAGCACCATACGTCCTGGAGTTGGCTGGAACCAACTATATTTCAGTGATGGTTTTACATGTAAAACCTTCCGCGGGCCTTAAAGCCGTGCCTTATTTTATCTAGAATTTTCTACCCTTGCATCAGAAAAGAGAATTAACATGTGGACATTCGTGAGAGTAAATGAGAGGCTTGACGTGAAGACGAACCATGGAACCTATTTAATGGTCTTACCTACACAGTGGAATACTATTCAGCCTTTAAAAAGGTCTCATGATTATCCCTGCGTCTGTCTTTCCACGTACATTTGAGAATCACGTTTTCCACGTGGTACCATCTCGGGCAATCTTGCCTTTGGCACATGGAGTTGTGAACCAGGCCCTGCGGACACAAGTGCGGAGGGCCCAGGGTGCTTAACCACAAAGCCCACTACCCTTTATTTTAATTTATTTATTTTTTAATTTTAAGGCAGGGTCTCTTTAAGTTGTCACGGCCTCCCTAAGTTGCCGAGCCTGGCCTCCAACTCACCATCCTCCTGCCTCAGCCTCCCCAGCCCCCGGGATGACAGGCAGGTGCTACCCCCTCTGGTGCCATGCAGTTTGTTGATGGACTTAATGTTAAGAGTTCAAACTGCTCGCGTTTTTTTTTTCCATTTTCACTTTGGTGCCAATGCTTCTCTTTGACTTGTCGAATCTGACACATTTTTTTTTTTTTGAAATAAATACTATTGTGTACATTTAGGATCTACAACCTGATATCGGGGGAGACAGACACACGGTTAACAGCTGACTCTGGGGAAGCAATATCACATAGGTAGCGTCTCTCCTTCATGCAACGGTTGTTGTTGTTTCGGTAGCAAGAGCCACAGCCATCTTGTCTCTGTCACCATCACACACCTCCCCGTCACACACACGCACAGGCGCCCACATCCACAAGTGCCCTATACAAATGGCATAGCACTTGCATATAACTCAGGTGCTTTAAATCATCTCTCGATGACTTAAAATACTGAACTCGACGTAGGTGCCATGTAGATAGTTGTCGTTTTTTATAGTTTAGGGTGTAGTGACAGTAAAAAAAATGTTCACTGAAGCTGCAAGTCTTTTTTTTTAAGTTTTGATCTGCAGCTGGTGGAATCTGAGGATGCAGAGTTTGCACATAGGGAAGGCCGATCTCGGAATGGAAAACTACAGAAAGTCAGGAAGAAGAGGAGGCTGAACTGACTGTGTCTGTCAGCTTGCCTGCACTGTAAGAAAATACTGACATAACTGGATTATCAAGAAAAAAGGTTTCTTTTGGCCGACAGTTTTTAGAGGTTTCTATCTATGGGTGGTTCACCCTGTTGATTTGGGGACTCTGGTAACGCAGAGGCACGGAAAATCTGCTCAACTCTGCAGTTCGTGGTCAAGATTCGAAAAGAAAGAAAGAAAGAAGAAGAGACCAGGGTCCCACAGGACCCTTCAAGAGCACACTATCCCAATGGCCCAAAGACCTCCCGCTAAGACTCACCGCCGTTGGCTCCACACCTCCCTGTGGGCCAATCTGGGGATCAGGCCTTTACCAGGTCGGAACAGAGGTTCTCTTTGGTGCGTTACGAACAAGAGGGGAAGGAGAATTTTGTGAATATCTTTTTTTATACTTCATCCAAAAACCTTAGCAGGACTCGGGGTAGATGTTGGGGAGCTGGGGATTCTGGTTTCAAAGACCCACATGGACATCGGGAAGAGCTGCTGCAGTGACGCACCCGTCCGTGACGACATCCATCGAGGCCAAATGTGCCTGCTCCGAGAACCACGCATGCAAATGGCCTGTGGTGCGTTGGGTGCAGGGCCGCGGGGCATAGGAATGTTACCGCAGGCTGTGTGCTCGCTCGGAGGGACTCTTTTTTAAAAAAGACGTATTTTGTGTAACCAGTCGGGGTTCTTGTCTGTGCAAAGTCGAGCGTTTCATGTCTTGCTCCTGTCTCTGGGGAGGAAGTTCTGCATGAGCTGTTTGTGAATGAGGGAGGTCTCTGATCACTTGTGCTCCTTCAGAGAAGTGGACGGGGCTTCCGACATGCCGGACGCTTCTTGCCCCTGTCCTGGGATAAATGTAAAATTAATAAGAACTGGTGTCTGCGGACTCATCCTGTCGGATCCCTGTCCGGTACTCCTCAGCCTAAGACACATGACCGCTCTCCGTTCGTCGAAGGGCCGACCAGCCCAGAGCAGCTTCTCAGACACGGAGAATGTTCCAGATGTTGGAGAGGGGAAGCTAAGGGATATCACACCGGAGGTATTTTGAAATCTGCCAGCGGCTCGGGAGGCTGAGGCAGGAGGATCGCGAGTTGAAAGCCAGCCTCCGCCAAAGGGAGGCTGAAAGCAACTCAGGGAGACCCTGTCTGTAAATAAAATCTAAAATAGGGCTGGGGACGGGGCTCTGGGGTCGAGCGCCCCTGAGTTCCATCCCTGGTACCCCCAAAAAATTTTTAATAATTGCTACTAAATGATTCCATTTATATTAAGTTGGAATAATAAGACTCGCGCAATGCCACACTCCGTTCTTGTTGACCGAGGCTGTGGCGGGCCACCGTGGCCGGGTGGGGTGGCCACAACAGAGACCCCGTGGCATGCCAACCCTAAACCACTTATCCTCTAGAACGTCGCAGGAGGTCATCCGGGAAAAACACAGGCGTGACAAAAGTCCCCAAACGGAAGGCATTGGAGACGCGCACTCGGGTCCCGAGAGCGGGGAACTGTCCGCCTTTGTGACGGTGGGAAAGGGACTGAGTCTCAGCTCAGCCCACAGACTTGTCTTCTTCCCTCGAACCTTTTGAAGCCGTGTAACCAAAGTCACCCTCAAAATACCCCTGTCCCCCTTTTCCTTCCCTGCAAAACCACCCGCCGCCCACTGTGGCTCAGGCCCTCACACAGGCATCGCCTGAGAAAGGGGGCAGTTGGCATTTGCCACAAGAAAATCCCGAGAGAACGGGAAGCACCCACTTAAGCAGCTTCTGCCCGAGGACCCGGGCCCTGCCTTTGGCACAGCCCAACTCTGCCTCCCGTGGGGGTCTCTGTCCTGGCATGGATGATTATTTCGTGCCTGTGTGGCTGTGTTCACCTTCAGCTCCGCCAACCTGGGTGTGCAGGAAGCAGGAGGAGGGGCAGACCGCTCTTAGGTGCAGTTCCCACCCTTCACCCGCAGCAGGCCGTGAGCAGGCCCCGTGAACAGGAGATGAGACGGGCAGAAGGGGTGTTGTCGATGCTGGTCGGATGTGGTTTTGCTCCCCAGTCTGCAGCGGGGATTTTGCCCGTCACCCCTGCTCAGGAAAGAACGCCACCCCCAAGGCGCTCTCTGTGAGCAGGAGCCCGTGAATCTGCCAGCCGTGGGTGAGGCCACCGTCCGCTTCCTGCATCTTGAGACCTCGCCGGACCCAGGAGACGCCTCTGGCCTACTTCATCCCTCTAACACGCTCCGGAAGTTGCCTGGTGCGTCGGAAAATGCAATCCAGCACATATGATCCTTTGGCTCAGCAGAACCCATCCCAGCCCCTTCCCGTCTCCGTCTCCGTCTCCTGGCTCATGATATGGAGGATCTTGTCCTGCCCCCGTGCATCCACCAAGATGTAGTGCCTCCTCAGAAGCCCAAAGCTGTGGGTCCACGCGATTATGGACTGGAACCTTCAGAACTGTGAACCCTGTAACCTTTGGTCTCTACAAGTTAACTTATCTCAGGTGTTTTGTTATAGTGATGGGAAGCTGACTAACACGTAGGGCTTGCCCCTTCCAATTTGGAACTTTGAAATAAAATGAAATCATATACTTGAGGAATCCCCTCCGCTATGTTCTGAATAACATTTGCCCACAGTTATCAACAAATTCATTTACATTTACTTTTCTTTTTCTTTTTTTTTTTTTTTTTGGTAATTTCAAAGTCCAGAATTGGACCATGATGTAATGTTACAGCAGGAAGATGAGGATCCCAATCAGAAGTGCTTAGGATACGGAGGTGTGGGGATGCATCACGGAGAGCTCACACCCCACCTTCCAGTGAACCTTCTCAGCATTCTCCACAAGAAACGATGACTTGGTTAATTGGAAAGAATTTCAGAGTCTAAAAATACTTCTCCCATCTTAAAAGAGTTCCATGCTGAGTGCCAGTGATAATTAAGCTCCCTGAGAGTTCGAGCAAACTTGGCCACATGGAAATCTTAGAGACTTCAGTCAAAACGGTGCGTTTTGGAAACTAAAATTGAAAAGGGTGAATATCTAAGAGTCGTGCATTAAAGTGAACTCACGAATCTTATGGAGGAAGGACTGAGCGTGCAATAGGATCGCATTGAGGTAGTCCACGCACATTTACAGAAAACACATGCAAAACGGGGGAAATACAAATAAGGTGGGTGGACATCGGTTTCCTCATTGTGACCTTTTCTGCCCCAAAGTTACTCTTGCAGGAAACTGGGTGAAGTTCCTGTGGGAATCTCTCTGCATTATTTCTTGCATTAGCGTATGGAATTGCAGTCACCTGAAAAAATAGATGAATATAATGTATATGTTTATCAATAAATCAACATTTATCATATGCAAATATGTATTTTTTTTCTCTTAAGGAACTACGTGCAGACAAGGAGAAACATGGAACGCCACAGTCCAGAAAGCTTTGGTAATTTCCCACAGTGGCCGGCAGAGAAGGTGGGTAGAGACTTAGAGGCAAAGGAAAACATTGTGAGTATACTGTATAAGGTGGGAAGAAGGTTGACAAATGCTATGTATCACTACGGGGAGAGAGAGAAGGAGATGGATCAACAAGCAAGTGGTTATGACAAGGAAGGTCATGTCTGCAGGATTTTCCCTCCTTGACGTGTAAACAGTGGAAAAACCACAAACATGGTGCCCGTGGCCCATAACATCTGTCCTGTCTGCTAGGGCCACCATTAAAGTGGAATCCAAAGTCTCCCATGTAGCTTTCTTTTGATCTGTGAATGGTGACATATGGTTTCTCAACTGACCAAACTAGCTTTAAAGATGGTTTTGTCACCTCTTTGGAAAAACCACCTGTTGGGGCCCAATGCTAATCTAGGCCTTATATATTAAATCATGAAGAACAAGGAGAAATGAAAAAGGAACAGTCACCTTTGCCAGGCTGACTACTTTTTCTTTCCCCGTGTTTCCCTATTGTCCTCTGAGTGGACATTGACACTGCAGTTCATCCCCTAAGTCTACGCCAAGGAAAAATGAGCGAAGGTGAACAGGGAAAGACTCGAGTCTTTTATTTTATTTAATAAAATAAATCTGAGGACCTTGGCGGGGTAGGGTGGACAGCAATCTCAGGGAAGAGCAAGAGAGAGAGGTGGCTGCAGGGTGAGGTAGAAATTGGGAGCAGAGGTCCAAGAGGCAGCGTCCACGTTGGAAAGTATTTGGGGTCCTGCAGCCTCGATTCAAATGCCAGGTGTTTTTATTGTCCCCTCTTTTTTTTCTTCTTTTTTTTATTGGCTGTTCACAACATTACAAAGCTCTTGACATATCATATTTCATACATTAGATTGAAGTGGGTTATGAACTCCCAATTTTACCCCAAATGCAGATTGCAGAATCACGTTGGTTACACATCCACAATTTTACATACTGCCCTATTAGTAATTGTTGTATTCTGCTACCTTTCCTATCCTCTACTATCCCCCCTCCCCTCCCCTTCCCTTACATCTTCTCTCTCTACCCCATCTACTGTATTTCTCTCCTTGTTTATTTTCCCATTCCCCTCACAACCTCTTATATGTAATTTTGTATAGCAATAAGGGTCTCCCTTCATTTCCATGCAATTTCCCTTATCTATCCCTTTCCCTCCCATCTCATGTCTCTGTTTAATGGTGATCTTCTTCTCATGCTCTTCCTCCCTGCTCTGTTCTTAGTTACTCTCATTATATCAAAGAAGACTTTGGTATTTGTTTTTTAGGGATTGGCTAGCTTCACTAAGCATAATCTGCTCTAGTGCCATCCATTTCCCTGCAAATTCCATGATTTTGTCATTTTTTAGTGCTGCCTAATATTCCATTGTGTATAAATGCCACATTTTTTTATCCATTCATCTATTAAAGGGCATCTGGGTTGGTTCCACAGTCTTGCTATTGTGAATCATGCTGCTGTGAACATCGATGTGGCAGTATCCCTGTAGCATGCTCTTTTAAGGTCTTCAGGGAATAGTCCGAGAAGGGCAATAGCAGGGTCAAATGGTGGTTCCATTCCCAGCTTTCCCAGGAATCTCCATGCTGCTTTCCAAATTGGCCGCACCAGTTTGCAGTCCCGCCAACAATGAACAAGAGTAACCTTTTCCCCACATGGCTAGCAGTCAGAGAAATGCAAATCAAAACCACCCTGAGATACCATCTCACTCCAGTAAGATGGGCAGCCACTATTGTCCCCTCTTTTACTCTGTGCTGCTAAGATGACGCGTCGCCCTGGTCTCGGGAGGATTGGGTTTTGCGGGTGCAGGTGGGCTGAGGAGGATGAGAACAGGCTGGGCCTAGGTGTCTCTTAGCTAAATTACAGCCATGAAATAGTGGCATGTGCTACGGGGCTCCCAGATTCTCTCAGCTCCCAAACCCACCAATCGTCGGAGGTCTTCTTGATTCACCCACGAGTGGCTTGATGTCTCCTTGAATGTCTTTATTCATTCTGGCGTCTCTTGAAAACCATCCTCGGGACAAACGTCGCCGTCGACACGGCTCTGGCCTTTGATTTACCAAGGCTCTGCTTACGGTTTTTAAAGTGCACGATGGTTCAGAAGTGGTCCTCGTCGTTCGGCAGGAAGCATACTTGGAAGTTTTCACTTTGATCTTTTTCCCAGTTCTGCGTCAGTAGGTCTGTCTTAGGAGGAACCAATCGCTTCCGTCTTTACCTATAAAATAACACCGAGAAATCGTAGTAAAAGAGGACTTCAGAGCAATTGAAAATGCATTTACCAGTCAACCTTATCATTACAGCGAAACATGGGACGATTTCAGGATCACGGTGAAAAACATCTCTGCTCTAAAAAAAAAATAATAACGACGAGCTTCTATTGCCTTTTAAAATGAAGAAGGTGCCAGGAAGCAGTTTCTGACTATTTTAAAATGCATCTAGAAAACTCAGTGAGGGAGACATTAGAGTGTGGAGCCCTCGTCGGGTATTGAACCGTCTCCCGGATAAGCACTCTGCCTCCTCAAGAAATAAGGGACTCTTCCAGAAAAACAAAATGTCACTAACAAGTGTCACTAATAAATGTCACTAATTAGGGACGTGCAGTGGCACACGCCTGTCACCCCAGCGACTCAGGAGGCTGAGGCAGGAGGATCCCCAGCTCCAAGCCAGCCTCACACACATCCAGGCTCCGGTCCACACCGCCCACCTCGGGAGAAGTCCTGGCAGAGTCTCGTGGGACGCAGAGCAAGCCCGGGACCTCGTTCGCTCCCAAGGCCATTCCAACACTTAGCCTTTCGCAGTGGGCGTCGGAACATCCGGCTTTTAATCAGCTTCATCCGAGGAACGTTGTGTTGGTTCGGCCGTCTGCCTCGCCAGTTTGCACCGTGAGACACATTTTGCCAGTGGGATCAAACCCACAATCTCCAAAATTATTTCAGACACAGTGAGGGTTGCTACTGTACAAAAGTCTTGCAAGACGATCAGATCACACTAAATTCTTTTTTTTGGAAATAGGGGCGATGTCTGTGTTGAGCCTTGATTTATCGACTTTTCTCCAAGATCTCTCTTATTCTCATTGCTTGAAACAATTCAGCCTGATCCCTGCTATGCCCAAGGGTTTGATAAAAGCGTGCTTGACTGGCTTTCGTGCCCTGTTGGGTACCAAGCTACCATTGGAAAAAGGAAATCGTGAGAGTCCGTAAAGCATTCAGGAAACTTGGCGGCACTGCATAAAGCCGCAGGTGGGAGGTGAGTGTCGTATGTTTTCAGGGGAAAAATAAACCCAAGTCTCCGATAATGCCATCGCACCAGTCCCATCTCTTGCACGCAGCAGAGACGGAGCAGTCCGTGGCTCGGTGACTGGGGTGTGGTTGGCGCATTGGGAGTGAATTCCGACCGTGGGCAGATGTCCACAAGGCCGTGACGGTATGGAGCTTTCCGTCTTGCACGCCACAGGGAAGGAATGTGTGCACTCAGAACACACTTTGGAAAATAGAGGGGCGCCAGGGTCCTGGAGCGTCCATTTGTCCGGTCAAAACAAGGAAATCTGTGACGATGGTGCACAGAAAATATCTCCGTTAAAGGCCCCCCCCCATACACACATACACATTCGAGATGCCGTTTGCGCCCCATGTTCCAGACTGTGTCCAATTTGGGAATTGGGGGACAACGACATTCAGAGCGCGCTGTACAACACCGAGAGAGAGAGACTGACTGAGGCCAGAGAATGTCACTCCTAAGCAAAGCCCGCCGGTGGCTTCCTGTGTCTCTCTCAAAGAAAAGTCAAGTCTTTGAAAAACCAAGATGGCCCCAGGAGCTTGGTCCACGCCCATCACCCCCTCACCATTGTGGACCCGCACTCTCCCACTTCCTGCCTCATGGATAAGCCACGTGCCACGTGCCTCCAGTTCTCTGTGACTAAGCAGCTCCCTGTCTGTACCCAGAGGCCAGGGCACCACGGGAGTCTCAATAAACCCATGAGCCAAAGAGGGATTCCGGTGAAAGGATGAACCCGTGGTGGATGCCGTGGAGCTGGTGGAGGTTTTCCAACCAAGGACCCCATTGTAAGAAATAGAAACACACGTCCAGTTCCACTGGGTTGTTGGATTTGGCTTCCCTTTGCCGGGTCTATTCTTATGAATAGATCACAATGTTGTTTTGGTTCTAAGAGAGTTTGGTTTTTTTTCCTCAAAATTACCAGTAATTGAAATAAGGCTTTGTTTTGCTGAGTCCAATTATTTCCCCAGGTATTGTTTATGAAGAGCCCATCCCAGATACCAGGGTAAACTGAACAAGCCCCTCTCCCGATGGGAACCAAGTTACTAGGAGGAAAAGAAACCAACTGGACTTGGTGTACACTCCCATAGTACCAGTTACCTGGGAGGCTGAGGCAGGAGGATTGTGAGTTTGAGGCCAGCTTAGCCCACAAAGTAAGATTGTGTCTTAAAAATAAATGCATGAATGAATTAGTGGGTGGATGGATGGATGGATGGATGGAAAGAAAGATAGATAGAAGGATGAATGGAAGGATGGATAGATGGATGGATAGAAGATGGATGGATGGAAAGAAAGAAGAATGGATAGATGGATGGATGGATGGATGGATGGATGGATGGATGGATAGATGGATGGATGGATGGATGGATTGATGGGTGGATGGATGGATAGATGGATGGATAGATGGATGGATGGGTGGATGGATGGAAAGAAAGATAGACAGAAGCATGAATGGAAGGATGGATGGATGGATGGGTGGGTGAAAGAAAGATGGATGATACAAGGATGAATGGAAGGATGGATGGATGGAAGGAAAGAAAGATGGATAGATGGATGGATGGTTGCATGGATGGATGGATTGATGGGTGGATGGATGGATAGATGGATGGATGGATGGATGGATGGGTGGATGGATGGAAAGATAGACAGAAGCATGAATGGATGGATGGATGGATGGATGAAAGAAAGATGGATGATAGAAGGATGAATGGAAGGATGGATGGATGGAAGGAATGAAAGATGGATAGAAGATGGATGGATGGAAAGAAAGAAGAATGGATGGATGGATGGATGGATGGATGGATGGATGGACAGATGGACATGCAAGGTTCCCCTTCAGTGGTGAAGCGTGCTGCCGTTCAGCAGAGTGAGAAGGTAGGTGGTAACAGGTGGGGAGGGGCTGTTTTGGGCGGAGGGGTCAGCAGAGGCATCTTTGAGCAGGTAAGAACCGAGTGGAATCACCCTGGATGACCAGGACAACCGTTGGAGGCAAATAAAGGCAGCATCACTTATGTGGCGCCAGGTGAGCTGGGAGCAGAGCGTCTCCGCTCCTCTGCTGGGTTGATGAACATAGATCCTTCTAAGCCTGGGGGTGCACTTCTCTAAGATGTGATTCTTTCTCGGGAACCGGGGCATTTGTCAATGTGGGGAGACATTTTCTGTTGTCCCAGCTGGGAAGAGAGAAGCTACTGGCCACTAGAGGTGAGCTGCCACACATCTAAGATGCACAGGTGAGCTCACAGTGGAGAACTGTCCAGCTGCAGTGCCAGTGACGCGCTGGCTTAGCCCCTGTGAGGCAAAGCAAAGGAGGTGCGGAGAAGAGGAGCGCACAGCAGTTTATCTTGGAGCCAGGCTTGGTGGTGCACCCCTGGGAGGCCCAGACAGGAGGATCAAAGCTAGCCTCAGCCAAAAAAAAAAAAGAGGCCCTAAGCAATTCAGTGAGACCCTGTCTCTAAATAAAATACGAAATGGGGCTGGGGATGTGGCTCAGGGGTGGAGGGCCCATGAGTGCAATCCCCAGTACCAAAAAATAAAAAGAAGTTCATTTTGGAGAACTGTGAGAAATAAATCTCTGGTGATGGACGAATGACCTCACTTGTTACAGCAGCAAGAGTAGACAGGTACTTTCACAGGTGAGATCATTGTGCCACAGACTTGTCATTCCCAAGGAGGTCAGCGTGATCATTGGCCTCTGTATATGAGGAACCAGGTGTGGGTGTGTGCAAGGTGTGTGCAAGCTAGTGAGGGGCAGACTTGGAGCAGAGACCCATTCTCCTGCAATTGTGCAGCCCACGGACCTTGACAGCCATACCATGCTGACTCCTGACGTTATTTGAGGGGCACGGGTAAAGGTCATGGCTTTTGTACCCAGAAAGACACATGATCCAATCTTGGTTCTGCTTCTCATGCGAATTTTGACCCAGATCCAGCCCGTGTGAATTACCTACCCAAAGAAGGACCATTACCGTGCATTTCTTTAAATATCCAAGTTACGTTTGTTGAGATACTACAAGATGGTATTTCCATATGTCAAGACCCTTGTGGAATATGCTTATTCAAAATTATTTTGTACCCCAATACTACTGACCCCAGAAAACGGCCAATGGCGTGCTTTCTCCTCAGACCACGCTGATGTGCTTAAATGAGCTGAACTGGAATCACTTTAGAAGGTGAACGTTTAGACGGGCCAGCAGAGCTTTGCATAGATGCCTTTAGACCCTGCACTGGACACAGGTGCAGATATTAAAGTGAGTATCCGCCCTATCTATCTGCTCAGAAGTTATTACTGTTATCATGAATTTATTCCCATCAAAATCACCCGTCTTTGCAAATTCAGTGAATGATTCTGTGCATGGTACTGAAGGGCCATTTTCATTCCGGGGATAACTGTAAGATATATTCAAAAAGAAATGAGAGCTATCAATGGTCAGGTACGATGCAATCCGACGGGGCACCATTTCTTTGGAAATAGCAATATGTAATATGATCAAGGCAATCGTTTTCCTAAATGAAGATGGTTTCATTTTTATGCTTCCGATCCTTGCTGTGCATCTTAATGGCCTCCGGGTTTTTATTTATTTTTTTTTTCCTTCCTTACTAAAGTGAAGAAAATGTATTTTTCCCTCCACTGTGTTGCCGCAATGCATTGTAAAATGTACATGTGAACAAGGTTCTGCAAAAGAAAAAAAAAAATACGTGAACCAGAATCAGATCATTTTTTTTCTCCTTTCTTTCTGTTTTTGTTGAAATGGAACATTTAGCTTTCTAGGTAAGGGGTAAAGTCAAGGTGTTTTTGTCTTTTTAAATTATCCTGTTTTAGGCATAGTGTATGTAACCCATGCAAATCTTTAAGTACGAAGTTCAATGAAATATTTCAAATATTACCCTTTGATATCCATGTGGGATTTGTCCTAGGACCCCCTGTGGATGCCAAAATCCAGGGCATTGACAAATCCTTTACGTAAAATGTGCATCACCCAGGCACATCTTCTTGGGTACTTCAAATCCTCTCCATGTGACTTTCTATGGCTCACTATTAAATAGTGGTTCTACTGGATTCTTTAGGGAACAAGGACAGGAACAAATGTCTGTATATGTCTAGGGTGAATAGCAACAACAACAACAAAGAGCAAACAAACAAACAGTTTCTTCCAAGTATTTTGGATCCTAAAGGCAGAGCCCATAGATACAGGAGGCCACCTGCGTATTCAACTGAAGACCAGACCCAGGGGCAGTGCTAATTCGCGCTGCCAGCGGCCACCTCTTAGAATTTCCACGGCCCCACAGACATGCAAATTCTTGGGACTGTCAATCTTTTTTTGCAGATTCCTTCAAGCCCCGGGGCTGGGTGGTGGTCAGCCAGTTGTGGTTTTAATTGGTGTTTTCCTGAGGACGAATGGCCGGCAGTCACTTTTCATATGCTGATGGGCCATTCAGAAATCCTCGCTGGGAAAAAGTGTCCCTTCAAGTCTTTTGGAAATGTCTAAACTAGAGTTGTATTTTTTTTTTTTTTGGTATTGATTTGGAGAATTTCTTTACGTCCAGGCTTTTGGAGACTATTATAACTCTTTCTTTTTTTGTTCCTACTGCGCTGAGGATTGAACCCAGGGCCTCACGCATGCTGGGCAAGGGCTCCACCTCTGAGCGACACCCCAGTCCCCTTTGATTCTCTGTAGGCTATCTGCTGCTGAACAAAATTTTTTGATTTTGATGGAAAACCAATTTATTCGTTGTTTTTCTTTCATGGCGAGTGATTTTGATCTTGTATTTTTAAAAAAAATATCGTACACCCCAAATTCATATGTATTTTCTTATTTTTTTCCTACACGTTTCACCACCTGCATTTGACAGATGAGCTATGACCCTTTTCACATTAGTCGATTTGAGGTCGAAGTAAAGATTTATTTTTAAAACACTGACCCGATTTGAGCTAATATCGCCTATTTCACAAATAGCGTCAGAGCTGTGTACCCCTGAGTCTCCCATCGAGAGAATCAATCAATGTGGATCAAAATATTTGGAAAAAAAAATAATAGGGTCTCCACGGAACTTGGGCCGGGTTTTTCTTATTATTCCCCAAATAACGCACTCTGACACTTCTTTGCATAGCGTCTCCATTGGCATTGACCTTGTGTTGGGAATCCGTTTTGTATTAGGTACTTAGGTCACCTGCAGATGAACAAGTGTGCCGGAGGATGTGTGTGAGTTGTGTGCAGAACCACACCCTTTTATAGCATCTGAGGATTCGGATACCTGTGGGGGTCCTGGAACCAATCCACTGTGGATACTGAGAGAGAGAGAGAGAGAGAGAGAGAGAGAGAGAGAGAGAGAGAGAGAGAGAGAGCGCTATAGGTTGCTTGCATATCACGGACATTTCCTAGATTCTAGCCTCTGTTTTCCACATTTTTCGATGATGGTAGCTTCACTGAAAATCTTGACATGTGATCAACCAAGTCCGGGACCATGGGTTTTCTTCAAAACTGCCTTGATAATCTCGATAGGGCTGGCGCGGAACCGTCAATCACACTGGGGAGAAGGGGAACTTAAAAATGCTGAGCCCTCCGCATTGCAGACATGATGTGTTTCTCGTTTTTAGCGCTTTGGTTTCTGTCCACATCTTGCGTTATTTCCTGGGTAAAAGTTTTCCCAGTAATCAGATTTATTTACGGGGATGCGGATGTCTTGGTTTATTTATTTGGTGTCTTCCACTGAAGCTTCTGATTCATTATTATCACTTCTTAGCTTGAATGAAGTACTAACGCTGCTAATTCTCCCACCTTGTCCCTAAAGCACACCAGGCACCTCACACACCGGAAGCGTTACCTCTGCTCTCCCTGTGGGACTCTCCACGGACTCCCCTTTCCTCTTTTCATCTCCCTCTGTCCAAGAAGCACAGAGACAGATCGAAATTTGGTTTTAGGGGAAGGGGGCGCATCTCACTGCTAGACCATGCACTGGTTGGCATCCAAGTTGTCCCCCAAAGGCTCATGTGTGAGACAAGAAAGTTCAGAGGTGAAATGATTAGGTTCTGAGAGTTGTAACCTAACAGTGGATTAATCCACTTGAATGGATTAACTCGGTGGCCGGAGGAGGTAGGTTACTGGGGTTGCTGCCTTTGTTGTTTACAGTTTGTTCCTGGTGAGTGGAACACTCTCTCTCTCTCTCTGCTTCCTGGTGCCATGTCCTGAGCTGCTCTCCTCTGCCACACTCTACCGCCTACACTTAAAAACTTCATGTCTGCTTAAATCTGATTTCAATCAATGCAAACGGAAAACCGTAATGCACAGTGCTATCTGTCCTCTTTAGGCTTTGTCAACCACGGGATCCCAAGAAAACCTTTGAAGTGCTAAAATGAAAAAATAGTCAAAACTCCGCTCGGCTCTGCCTAGAGTCTCACTGAAGTATTCTGAAGTAGCCGTTTTTTTTTTTTTTTAAAGCACATAATTGATGTACGTTACAAAGCACCCCTTTGTTTCCGCAAGTCAACCTTCTTCATGCAATCTGTCAAAGTGCCTTCTCCGTAAATTGCTTTGATGAACGTGCCAGCCAGTCAGGTTCTTTTAAGGTGAAGAAAAGAGAAAGAAAGGAAGAGAAGGAAAAAAAAATGATAATAAAACTTTTGCAAGAGCCAAAACTAAAGTCAATAGAACAAGTCTAGACTTTTCTGCATATTTTTAGACCCCAGCTTGCAAGTGCTTTGAACACGCCTCCCGTGAACCAGAACTCTGCACCGAAATTTTGCAATTCAAAACCCTTGTTTTTGTCTGATAACAGATAGGGAGCGCCAATTTCAGATTCTACCTACACAGCCACCCATGAGCAGGTCCTCAGCATGCACAGGCTTGATATCGCTTTTAATGCTCAGCTAGGAAAGCAATCCCTTAGCTTAATATCCCTGAGCTCCAGCACTTCATAAAGACCAATAATCTCTCTTTCCTAGAGACCGTCTCCTGCAAGATCCCACCTTCAAGGATGGGGTCTTGGTCAGTTTTGAAATGCCTTTTTTTGATGTAGGGGTTGGTGCAACTAGTAGGATTTAGTAAAATGCCCTGGGTATATTTTATAAAATTGTTGGAAAACAGAGTGGTGGAGAGGTCCATTTGCAAGAGCTTTTTGATGACTTGAGACTTAAACTAAAATTGTGGATTCAAACACTCAAGGGCTCTCCACCACTGAGCCACATCCCCAGCCCTATTTTGTATTTTATTTAGGGACAGGGTCTCACGGAGTTGCTTAGCACCTCGCTTTTGCTGAGGCTGGCTTTGAACTCACGATCCTCCTGCCTCAGCCTCCAGAGCCGCTGGGAGGACAGGCGTGCACCGCGAGATGCCCGGCTTTCATCAAATTTATACGAGAATATTTTTTTCTGTGGATATCTCCATACTTGTATTGAGTCGTAACTCTTGTTTCCTAAGGCAGAATGATGGGAGTAGTTTATTAAAGCAAACTACAAATTTCTTCCACCGCTCAGTATCGAATAAGCCAGCTGGCTCACCCTCTTGGGCACCGAGACTCTTGAAGTACTTTGTCTTGTTTTGAAACTCGCCGTCCATGGCCATTCACTATGGCCACGCCGCTCTGCATCACGTCTCCATCCTTATCCTCCCGTCTATGAGGAGTTTTGTACCTTGGACCAGTCACTTCCCCTGTCTCCCTCCCCCCACCCCCATCACTTTATCTTACCTTTTGGTCATTTCTGCATTTTCTTGAATGTTCCCCCGGAAAAAAAAGAAATCGGAATCTTCAGACTGGAACCCAAGGCCTTTTGGGATGAGGAGGGAGAGACCGTGTCCTGAGTGGCTGACCCTTCCCTTTGTGGAAAGCCGTTCCCAGACTGGATGGAGGAGAAGTCGGAGAAGTTGGGACTCCGTCCTGACCCGTCCATTACTGGAACTGGACTCTCCCGGATGCAGATATCTTAGGAGGATGCTGCCTTCCTTCACGGGACTGTAAGACACATAGTAACGGAGACGTTTCACTGTTTCAATCCCGCCATGGCCCAGGGGGAGCAGGTGTTCCCAAAGGTCAAGAGCTGAGAAGCAAGGGTCAGACCGCAGATTTAGCCCAGAACAAACTGCAAGCATCGGAGACTGACCCGTGCATGTTTTCACGCCTTGGAATGCCAACAGTGGTCTTGAGAGGTTTTTGACTGTCAGCACGTCTCTCCAGATGAAGGACACAAGGGGATTTTATCAGGGAAACTCATGCATATTCACGCTGAGAAGACCGGGCCCTCCCAGGCAGAGGCGGGCACACTCCTGAGCATGCTCACTTTGATATCTTGCTTCTCCTAGGCTGCAGGGTTAACAACGGCAGGTGGGGATGCTACATCTCCCTGGGGTGGAAATTGCGCCTTATAAGGACATTATAATGTGCAAAGCCATAGAAGAAGGCTTGTTAGCAGCTTCTGTGCCCACCCACAGCAAGGTGCTTGCCTCTCTCGGTTTGTTTGTTTAGGCTTTGTCGTTTGCTCCTGATGGGTCTCTTGGCCAGGGACATCAAGAAAGCTCGACTATCTACCTCTGCATTAATTGACAGAAATATGCCATTTTGTGAATATGTGGTTCCCGGCTGCTTAACTCTGAAGAGGCACCTGGTACTGGGGCAGAATGTCCCCTAGGCTTGACCTATAACCTCTTTGACATCTCAGTTCTAAGTGACATTTCACAGTCACCTAGCGCCGTATACGGTGGGTGCTCGGAGAGGACTTTGTCATTACTCTTTTCTCGACGGAAAAGCAGAAATCACGTGGTTCTAGCCCATGAAGACGTCCGAGAGGGACCCTCCAGTGCCCGAGAGCCCCCTGGCAGGGTGAGCCGGGGTTTGCAGGTGCACACCTCACTGAGCATCAGAATCCAGGGCAGCCAATGTTGACCTTCCTGGAGCTTCACCCTCCTTCACACACCCACCTATAATCAGCATTTGGGACATGCTTCACGTTCCTGAGATTCCTGTACAAACCAGAAGTGCGGAAAAGAATCGTTTGGATGCAGTGGGGGCGGAGGGCTGGGCGAGTCTGCAGCCAAGACCTCTTCAAAAGCAGAGCTCAGAGTAGCACATGCCCAGCAGGGATGCCCAGGCTATTTCTCCAAGTTGATGGGTTCGTGATTTATTTGTGAACCCTGAAAAAACCCTGAGTCTTATCTGTGATGAAATAGAAAATGTTTGTTGCTATCATATGACACAATCCCCATTATTTCAGGAAAAAAAAAATCAATTTTCCTCCTTTCTCGGAATATTTGACGACGACTACATGTGACCTTAGCAAATGCACAGCAGCCAACCTTAGACTCTGCTGCACACCTCAAACCTAAAGATGTAGAGCTTTAGTTTTTCCTAAAGGATTACTTCCCTCAGGCATTGAGATATCAACAGCTCTGTTACGTAAATGCATGCATTCAGCAACATTTGTTTTACCTTGGGACTGGTTCAGCTTCACAGGAACGCCGCGCATAAGATGAACTAGGTGCTCGGGCAAATATTCCCTATTAAACAAAATATATTGTTGTGCACATTGGCATTGAGTGCCGTGAACCATTTTAGTTATGAATAAAACAAACACTGGGCGCTTACATACTTATCCCATGAGAAAACAAATCTCCCCTTTCGAGTCTGGCAGGCAAATTACCGGGACGTTTCACATCTCTCAGGGAAACTGTATACACCATGACTTCATTTGAATGTGGTTCTGTTTGTTTCTCCAAATTATCACAATCGAGATCCAAGGATATGGGGAAAAAGGGGTTTTTTGGACACTGTATTTCTTGCAAGAATCGTGTTAGATGTCACAAGATAGATATGTATTACAGTCATACACACACACAATTTTTATTCCTGGTCTCTAACAAAACAGGAGGAAGGCCGATAATTATTGTGCATGAACTATATGTTAGGTCTGAATCTTGCTGACAGATCTTAAGTTCAGTAAGGTTCCTGACACAGAGTATCTGAAAAGCTTGAATTTTTTCACTATTTTGGATTTCCTGCAATAGACTTGACTTGTAAAACTTCTGTTTACTCAATACAATGAAAAAAAAAATGTTTTATAATGTCTGTGGTTTGGTCTGTGCTGAAATTTAGATCTTCAATGTCCCTTAGAGGCTCCTGAGGCCAACAGACAGTGGACTGGAATCTCCAGTACAGCAAATTAAAAAAAAAAAACCTTTTCTCTCTATAAGTGGACTATCTCAGGTATTTGGTCACAGTGATGGAACGCTGACAGACAGTCTGTCTTAGCCTGTCATCTGTGAGATGAGTTCAAATGGAATAAAAAAAATCAAGATTATTTAATTTAATTAAATAATTATTATTTAATTATTATTTATTTATTATAATTAAATATTATAATATAATAATTAAATATTATTTAATTATTAAATGTAGTGAAAAAAAATCAATAGAAATTAATAGAAAGTTCTACAGACTCAAACCAACATCAGGACTCTACATAAATCTAAAGAACCCTTGTCATAGCGATAGTTGAAATTGAACTTCCATAATAAGAACATCTAGAAAACAGTAGGTGAAAGCTTTCGAGATTTAAACCCCTTCAGCCGTTGATAATCCTGAAATGACCACTAACCATATTGAGGGTTGATTATCCCAGTTATTTTCAAGACGGGAGCTGTGGTCCTATTTGGAATTTTAAATTATTGTTCAGAAAGGTAGTTAGAAAGTTTAGAAAGGGTTGGTTAACGATTTGGATTTGGTCTTTTTTTTCAATCAGAACCGTACCTTGAAACGGGATGCTCCCAGTGATAAGAACTCTTTGAGGTAAAATAAACTGGACTAATAACCAACACAAGAGTAAATCGTCTCCTATCCATGTTTTAATTTTGTCGTAAGCCCCACAATTTTCTACCTTGCAGGATGATGTTTTTGTATGATGTACTTTGCATCTATATCCAGGGCCCAGAATGCATGTGAATGAAGATTATATATGATGCTTAGAAATGGTCCCGTCTATTCTCATATCACCACCTGACGGGCATCAGCCTGCAAAACAGGCAACAGGAAACTCAGATATAAACACAAGCAGCAAGCATCATCAATGTGGAAAATGAGAGCGGGCCAACCACTCCACCAGCTACGGTCCAGGAACGACTCCAGGCTAGAACAAAACCAAGCGTCCGAGACAGAAGAGGCTTTGCTACCTGTGCCTGGCGTTTCAAATAACGCACAAATGAAGGAATCCGTGGATACACCCCACCTCAGAAGCTAAATCTGATTTATTCCTTAGAAAAAGAATACAAAAAATATTTTCTGCCTCATTGACTATGTAATCTCTTGATAAAGTCAAATATAAAGGACTCAAAAAAAATAAATGCTACTTTTTTATTATCTGAAATGAAAAAATCAGTCATGTGATCAACTTAGGAGTCAACAAGTCTGTGTTTTTACAGGAGTGTCACTTGATTGACCTCTGAAAGTCAGTAAAGGTTCCTACGTCGAGACCAAGCAAGTCAGGTCAATTTCTTGACCACAAAAGATGAAGAAACTGAAGGTCCAGGTGGTGTTAACCTCAGGACTAAGCCTCCATTCTTGAGTCCCGCTAAGTTGCTTCTGGTCACATCACATAGAAAGCAAGGAGATCTCCATTTTTCTGTGTCAGGGTGGACATTTTAGTGCATGTGATGATTTTTTAGGAATTGGTTAGGATTGTCCTGCAAATTGTTGAGAAATCGTCTTGCATCTAGAGCTGGTAAAATCAGGTAAGAAAACATCAGTATCCGTACTTGGCAAGAATGTGATTTGGGGCTTGGCGTTGTGGCTCAGTGGTAGGGCGCTAGTGTGTGTGAGGCGCTGGGTTCAATCCTTAGCACCACATAAAGATAAAATAAATAAAATCAAGGTATTGTGACCATCTACAATTACAAATATTATTTTTTTTTAAAAAAAAAGAATGTGATTTTGTGCCAACGTACTCTAATGATTCCTAAACTATAATAGCCTGAGGTTAGTGGGTGCGAGACTCCTGCTAGATCACACAGGGTCTGAGTTGATTTTGAGATGCATTTTCCAGAACATTCTGGGAAGCCAATACGTGTCACTAGCACCCGCTGACCTCTAGAATTTCCCAGGGAAGTCCGGGGGCTAAGCTCCCTTGCACTGGTGACTCACCCCACGGACCAGGCTGTGCCCATGTTGTTCCCCTCTCCTTGTGCACGTTGATGGGAATTTCTTCCACCCACGGGGAGACACGTTGTTTTGCCTCGTTAAATTGTTTATTCAAGCCATCTCTTATCACGCTCTTGCTGAAACCACTTGGGTTATAACCACAGGAAACTCAAGACACTGACGTTGGCCCCTAACCCAAGAATCGCGACCTCGTGGGTAAAGTTGGAAGAAACAAAAGCAAACAGTGGTCTGAAGGCGTGAACGAATAGTGGGGTCCTTGGTCTGTGGACCAACTAGCTGTAGCCCTGCACGCTCAACCACGCCTATTGGATGTGTTAAAGATGGAGACACTTAACCACGGAGCCACATCCCCAGCCCCATTTCGTATTTTATTTAGAGACAGGGTCTCCCTGAGTTGCTTAGGGCCTCCCTTTGGCTGAGGCTGGGTTTGAACTCGCCATCCTCCTGCCTCAGCCTCCGGAGCCGTTAAAGTTGACTGAGCACTTATTATAAATGTGTCACTCAGCCTAATCTCCTAAAGAAATACTCTGAAGCTGATCCGAGCATTGTCATTTATTTCTCAGATTTAAAATATTTGTATTTAAAATATGTGTTTGTATTGATTAAAAATGTTGGCAAAGGACACACGTAATAGCTACCGGAGTTTTGTTTTTACGAGTTCAAATCCAAGGACCTGCTGTGTTAGGCAGCCTTTAAGGTGCCCCTAAAGATTCCTGACACACGCGCGCATGCACACACAGTATTGACTCAGAGGGAACCCGGCCACCAAGAAAGTAGAGAATCTCATTTCCAAGAGGAGGTTATAAAAAGACTGTGGCTTCTGTCTTTGTTTGGGGTCGTCTAAGTCTCCCTTCCTTCTTCCGTGATCCAGAACCATCCAACCAAGCGGATCCCAGGCCCCCAACTCCCAGGACTCGTATGAGACGGGGGATGCTTGTTCTTTGCTATGTTCTGTTCTAGGGCAATTTGTCACATGGGAAAATCCATCTCGTCGCAATAACGACAAAACTTGGAATAGCCAGTGAGTTTACAGAGAGGGCAGTCACCACCAATACCTGACGCTTACGCAAGAATTGGAGAGTTCACAGAAAAGAGGGTGAAGGAAATTGGGTGGCCGTGTCCCCTGGGGTCACCCTGTTTATGTCACGATTTCTCCCAGCATCTGGGGTTCGTGGAGGCGGATGGGAGTCCTCGGGCAGTTTCTGAGACCTCTGGATCCGTGGGAATGCCTCGGCACCCACAGCTAACAGACCCAGCCAGCCAGAGCCGGCAGACACCTGTGTGCGCTCTTGGCTCCATCGCCCCGGTGCTCTGCCAAAGCCCGGAAACCAAGTCTGGTGAAAACGTCATCTGGTTGGTGTTGACACAGATGAAGGTCTCATTTTGCTTCATTTTTTTTTTTACATGTTCCGACCTCGGGGAGGATTAAGCACAGTCGTCCTAGAACCCCGCAGTGGGATGAGTTATGGGGCAGAAATGTGTGGAAAGGGCTCCAAAAGGACCTCCCACGTGGAGGCTGGTGTGCGTGGCAGCGTGGGGTGTGGGTCCCTCTAAATCATGCATCTGAACAGGTGTGGGGGCTTCAGCCCTCCAGGCTGTGGTGGTGGCACATGGAGCAGAGATTGATCACCTCCAGGGGGGGCTATTCGACAACCGGATTCCCAGTGGGACAGGGGACATTCGGAATACTCACTGGGCAACTTGCAGTCTGCGATGGAGCAGTCACTTCAGTGCCAGCTGCTGCACCTCAGGCGTGTTCGCGCAGTGCAGGGCTCACGGCGGGGGGCACGGAACTGGGGAGGGTGTGAGCTGCTTCCTGTTGCTTGGTTCTGTATCAGGACCCGGGGAATGGGGTGGAGGCGGTTTCCAGTAAGAGCCGTGCACACCGCTCCAGTTCTAGAGTCTGAAAGCCGGGAACTCCTGCATTCCGCGGTGCAGCAAGAAGGGGATCTTGTGCCGTCCGGGAAAAAAATATCAAAGAAGGGAAATCCACTTTTCTACCAGGCTTATATAATTTATTTGGAGTTCAAACTTCAACGCAAAGGATGCTACCCAAAAAAATGAATAAATAAATGAAAATAAGGTGGTCTGTAGGTAACTCCCGTGTTAGGCCTTGTGGTTCCATAGGTTATAAGGCAGAGAGTGTGTGTGGTCCGTCCTCACTATTTATTGACACTGTGTATGCAAGTTTGCCTTCTGTTATGTTTTAGATGTATGCTGGCCCCCAGAACTCGCAGGTGAAACCATATGATAATGTTCAGAGGTGACATTACTAGACTAGGAGAGATGTGCCCTGATTACTGGATTAATCCACCAATATGGATTAATGAGGTGGTAACTATAGATATGTAGGGTATGGCTGGAAGAGGGGGTCCCTGGGCTGTGCCTTTGGGGTCTCTGTCCTGTCCCTGGGGAGCAGAGCTCTCTCTGTTCCCTGGTATAGACTAATAGTGGATTAATCCACTTGGATGGACTCACTGGGTGGTGACTGCAGCAGGTGGGGTGTGGCTGGAGGAGGAGGTCCCTGGGCTGTGCCTTTGGGGTCTCTGTCCTGTCCCTGGGGAGCAGAGCTCTCTCTGCTCTCTGGTGTAGACTCATAGTGGATTAATCCACTTGGATGGACTCACTGGGTGGAGACTGCAGCAGGTGGGGTGTGGCTGGAGGAGGGGGTCCCTGGCCTGTGCCTTTGGGGTCTCTGTCCTGTCCCTGGTGGGCAGAACTCTCTCTTCTCTCTGGTGTAGACTCATAGTGGATTAATCCACTTGGATGGACTCACTGGGTGTAGACTCATAGTGGATTAATCCACTTGAATGGACTCCCTGGGTGGTGACTGCAGCAGGTGGGGTGGGGCTGGAGGAGGGGGTCCCTGGGCTGTGCCTTTGGGGTCTCTGTCCTGTCCCTGGTGAGCAGAGCTCTCTCTGCTCCCTGGTGCCCTGTCCTGAGCGGCTCTCCTCCTCCAGGCCCTGCCGCCATCTTGTTCTGCTCCCCTTGGGCCAGAGCCATGGAGTTGGTCCACCAGGGACTGAACCTCTGAAACCATGAGGCCCAAATAAACTTTTCTCCCTCTATGATGTTCTTGTCAAGTCTTTTGGTCACAACAATGAGAAAAGTAACTAAAACAAAAATACCTTCTTGCTAAAATTTATTTAAGGCCCTGTAAAGGTTCATCGCACTCCCGTGGTCACCCAGAGACTTGTGCAGAGCTGTGGAGCTCTTGAGTAGACCAAGATCCGTGCTGCCTGCACGATCGCGCTTTTCACTGGTGATTTTGCGATTTCAAAATGGCGCCCCCACGTGATGCTTATGTGCTCTCTGATCTTCCTAAGCATACAAAGGCTGCGATGCACCTGACAGGGAAAACAGGTGTGTCATCTGCTTTGTTGAGGTGTGAGTGACGGTGGTGTTGGCCATGCAGTCAACGTGAGTGATTCTACGATATGTGATAAGAAGGCATCTTTAAACAAAAATACACGAAGCAGAGTCAAGGATTGAGCGGTTGATGAACATGTGGCCAGATGCTGGTAGACACCAATGTCTGATTTCTCAAGGGATAGTAGAAGGGCACCACGAAACATGGACGTAACTCTACTGCGTGGACATAAGCACACAGAGGTAAAATACCGTCTTCTTTCTTTGCTGACCTTGGTGAAGCTCAAGTTGGCTCCTGTGCCCTCTCAACAGTTGCCTGGCCGCTAACTGTCCGCTGATTAGTTTCCGTCCACTGAGAGAACTAATTGGAAAGCCATGGAAGGGTTCTCTTGGATATTCTAATGCCGAAGATTCTACGTAGAGGTAGGCTTGTTGGTGTGGTTTAAATATTGAGGGTCCTTCAAAATCTTACGCGTGAGACAATGCAAGAAGGCCTCGAGGTGCAATTAGTGGGTTATAGGAGCCTTAACCCAATCAGTGGATTAATCCACTTGAGTGGATTAATTGAATGGCAATTGTAGGCAGGCAGGGTGTGGCTGGAGGAGATGGTTTCCTGGGGACATGCCACACCAAGCGTGAGCCCTCAAGCAAACTGTGAATCCCGGAGTGATGAAGTATCAACGTGGGTTCATGGATTATAACAAATATTTTTAGGTACAATCAGAATAAGTAGAAATGTTTGGCTATCACCCAAAATGCTTGAACACTCTCGTGAAATTGCCAGTCACTCAAAATCCTTCTAGAAGATTTTTTAAGGAATTCAGAAAGTACAAGATGCAGATGCAGACTCAAAAGGAGATCCATATAAAAATGGTTTTCATACCCAAGTAATACTCAGAAAAATATGCAAACAAAATTGCATTTCCAAAAGCAAACAAAATCATTGTATTCCCTGGAGTAGAGTTAACAAGTGTATGAATGGAAAATGTGAAGAGAACCATGAAAAATTAAGGAAAATTAAAGTGCTCCAGAAAAATGAAGGCGTAAATTGTTACCGAGATGACACCATATTGTGGAAATGTTGATCCTGCCGCAACTAATTTACAGAAATTCAAAACATCCTCGGCCAAAATTCCGTTTGTTGACTTGTAAAATTCATCTGGAGTGAAAGAACAGCCAAAAAAAAAAATAATAATGAAATGAGAAATTACAGGGGTAGCGGAGGATCGCATTGGAACATGGAATGCTATAAACTTGAAGCTAAAGAGAAGAGACAGAACCAAGAACAGACAGGGACCTCTAAGGCCAGGATGGTACCTGGTGGGTGGATGCAGAATCCTCGCGCCTACCAAGACAGGCATGGAAACTGGATCCCTACCTCACTCCACACAACGGAAACTGGATCCCTACCTCACTCCACACAACGAACCGCTTTCCAGATACATAAAAATGTACGTGTCGAAAACTATAAAATAGTGACTTTTTTTGCAATATCCTGTCATTTTGGGGTATGACAATAAAAAATGAAGATGTGAAGACCAATCCTGACATTTTCTTTATTCTCTTTGGAAATGTGCTCTCTGCACGTCAGTGAGGCTTTTAGCTGGAAACGGACGTTCCCATGTCAGTGAGCATGTTTATTTCTGCTGCAGACTACCTCTGTCCCCCAAAGGCCCATGTGTTAAGGACTTGATCCATAGGTGGCGCTATTGGGAGGGGGTGGAGCCTTGAAAAGGCGGGGCCTGGCGGGAGGTCTTTAGGTCATTGGCGTTTGTTCTTGAAGAGGATTGGGGAACCACCACGTTGTCTTCTCTCTTTTCTGTTTCCTGGTCAGGAGGTGAAGAGTTTTGCTTTACCATGGACTCACACCGCAGACCCAACACAATAGCAGCAATTGATCATGAACTAGAACCTTCAAAACTATGAGCCAAAATTAACCTTTTCTCTCTATAAGTTTGCAAGACCATCTCAGGCATTTTGTTACAACAACAGAACACTGACTAACGCAGTTATCTACCCCCCCAAATAGCCTTTGCCATCAAAAAACAATAATGGATAAAGGCATGAATACACAACTTCCCACAGAGAGTAAGTCAACCAGTAAACATATAAAAATATTCCAACCTCACTACTGCCCCTTCTGTAGACACACACACACACACACACCAAAAAAAAAAAAAAAATACTCAGAGACTTTACTTTTTTTCCTAGTATTTTGGCTTACACTTGACAGTGTGGTGATTCATATTGGTTTAAAGGGGCTAACATAGACGTTCTTGGTGGTATCTGTTATGTGTGACAACAGAATGCATTACGATTCATAGCACACACATAGAGCACAATTTTTCATGTCTCTGGTTGTACACAAAGTAGAGTCACACCAGTCGTGTCTTCATACGTGTACTTAGGGTAACGATGTCCATCTCATTCCACCATCTTTCCTATGCCCGCGACTCCTCTCTTCCCCTTCCCTCCCCTTTGCTCTATCTAGAGTTCATCTCATCCACCCATGCTACAACCTCCCCCCGTGATGAATCAGCATCTTGTATCAGGGAAAACATTCAGCACTTGGTTTTTTGGTATTAGCTAATTTCACTGACCATGATATTCTCCAACTCCATCCATTTACCTGCAAATGTCATGATTTTATTCTTTTTTAATGCTGAATAGTATTCCATTGTGTATATATACCACATTTTCGGTGCCCATTCATCGACTGAAGGGCATCTAGGTTGGTTCCACGGTTTAGCTATTGTGAATTGTGCTGCTATAAACATGGATGTGGCTGTGTCCCTGTAGTTGCTGTTTTTAAGTCCTTTGGGTATAGACCGAGGAGTAGGATAGCTGGGTCAAATGGTGGTTCCATTCCCAGTTTTCTAAGTAATCTCCATACTGCGAGAAAGTCATTTATTCTAGAAATATGACTTTGGAAGGCAAGATACATCTGAGCAATGAATAGCTAATATTTAGAAAAAGTACTCCGAGCTCAAATCTCAACTGTTTCTCGTGAGTTCTCTAGTTAAACAGAAAAGCCTTACGTTACGCTAACAACCTGTGACTTCGGTAGCCACAGGGGGAAAAAAAAAACATGTATTTTTTTCTGTTCCATGAAAAAGGTACTCACAGGTTGTTTACCCGAGACAGTCAAAGGAGGTACCACCGAAATGACAGGTGGCATAGGGACATTTTGTGTTATAAAAACGGTTTCCCGTGATCAAGATTAGAGGATCACAGGAAGCCACAGCTGTCCCGATGTCAGGGGTATGAAAGCATTTTTCAAATGACGCTACGCAGACCTCGTGTCTCAGTGTCCCATGGAGCGTGGACGGGGGATGTTCTTCATCTTGCAAATTCGGAGACTGAAATCCACGGGGCTCAAGCATCGGAGCAAAGTAACGGGATCTAACAGAGTAACAGAAAGAAAGCCGAGCTCCCAAGAGAGGGATGCCAGGGGGTGTCTGTTGTCTCGGGGTTTGTTAAAAGGCGTACCTGGTGGTTGGCACAGGTGATTGGCAGGTGAGGGATCTAGCACGGACCAATTAAGAGCTTTAAGCTCCGAGTTTAATAAGCCAATCAGAAGTGCATCATTTTAATCCCATTGATGTATAATTAATAGGTTCCAAGCCTAATAAGCCAAATCGGAAGTGCATGATTTTGATCCAACTACACAGTTATGCCCAAGTTTCCAACTCTTTCTTCTGCCAAAACCAGCAGAAGAAAGAAACAAAGGAAATGACGTACAACCTCAGAATCATAAACTGCACAGAGAATGCTCATGGGAGAAATGCTCACACTGGCATCCATCGAGTAAAATCCAAACTTTAGCAACCGAACAAAGGACACCATTGTAACCTGTCAAACTGGAAAAAAAGTCAGCAAAGAAATATATGATGTTAGAGAGAGCGTGAAGAAACACATCTCTGCACACTCTTGGTGTACGCACAGTGTGATTCAAGAGAAGATCCATTTAAAATTTGAATCGCCAGGACCGAACAAATTCTGTGACTATTTTTCAAAGATTTGTACCTCGAGCACACAGGATGAACGCACAGGATGATTCTTTGCCGCATGGTTTGTAAAGCCGTGCTCTGTGAATTCCTGGGCCACGGAGAGAATAGAAGTGCTTAAAGCAATTACACATCAGCACAGAGGCATGCTAAGAAGATTGTGAAAAATAGGAGAGCATCTGCATCACCCTAGAAAACTGTTCATTGTGTTTTTAAATGAAAACAGTAACTAGTACAGAAAGGATGTCTATTCCGTGCGATTATTTTAACAAGCATAGGCCAAATAATGTGTTAGTACAACACATTCGTTGTCTTTGAGACAGTAAATGGATGAGGGAGTATTCATCAAAGAGCTATTTTTCTTTTAATTTCTAGAATTCTTATTCGTTAAATTTGTTGTGCATTCATTAAAAAATAAGTAATATTTTGTCTTTGATGAAGGACACAAAATTGTAAAAACTCTTTACTTCACTCTTTTTCTTTTTCTCTTGGGTACTGGGGATGGAGCTCAGAGACACTTGACCCTTAAGTCACATCCCCAGCCCTATTTTGTGTTTTATTTAGAGACAGGGTCTCATTGAGTTGCATAGGGCCTCGCTTTGGCTGAGGCTGGCTTTGAACTTGCGATCCTCCTGCCTCAGCCTCTGGAGCTGTTGGGATTACAGGCATGCGCCACCACGCCGGCTTCTTTAATTAACTCTTTAACTCTCTTCTCCCACCTCTGAAAATTCCGCAATGTCAGCATGCAATTGGGAAATTTAGATGGTGTAATGGGGTACATTGTTAAAACGTGTAATGCAAATATCGCTGTTTGATTTAATTGCTAACCTCTGTTCCTACTCACTTGTCCTGCAGACCGACTTCCAAAATGGTGACGACATTCAGTTTGAGGTCTGTTGTGGTTGAGCGGTGATGTGTCCCCCAACAGCAGAGCGAGATGATTGGAGTGTGACAGCTGTGACCTCGTCCGTCCACCCTGGATTGAATGGACTGACTGGGTGGTCACTGTGGGTAGGTGGGGGTGTGGCTGGAGGAGGTGAAGATTCAGCCCCTGCGATTTCCCCATCCCTGCTCCGGTTATTTGGCTTTTGAAGCACTGCTCCTCTGCCTAATGGGACTCACAGGGTCAGATTACGATTGGAGAGTCTGTCGCTCTCGGGAACACTCAAACCCCATGATGGGAATTTCATTTTATTACGTGGTGAAATGATCAAGAAGTACCTGCAAGCAAATTCAGAAAGTCATGCCGGAGTCAGCCAGTTCCTGACCGTGCCCCTGGTACATTCCGCCCACATTGATCATTCCATATTTACTAATCGTGTTCCTTTGCACTTGCTCTGTGTTTATTAAGCTCTGTTAATCCATTTTCCCTCTTGTGTTATCAACTATAATGTAACGTGCTGCGTATCTTTTTACTTGCACATTTCCCAGTGGCTGGACCTTTTGCTAATTGGGGCTATTTCTTAGTTTGACTAAAGACTTTGACAAATATCTTTTGATATTAATAAATCCATGACACATTGAGATCCTTTAATATCGGCAAGACAGATTCCCAGATGTGCAATTGCCAAGTGAAGAGGATACACACAGTTTGGCCACTTGATGCCCGTGGCCCCAAAGCGAACCAAATCACAACTTATATCCACTGCACGCCCCTAAGGAACCAAAGCGTCCTAATTCTCAAAATCTTGAATCGACCCAACAAATTGAAAGCCAGATGTTAAGTCTTTTTTTTTTCCAATTGAGGTTGAATTCTTTCCCATTTTTTTATTATTATTTCTTTTAATTATGTATGGATACATACCTTTTTTAAAATTTTTTTTTATGTGAGGCTGAGGTTCGAACCCACTGCCTCACACGTGCTAGGGAAGCACTCTGCCACTGAGCTATAACCCCAGCCCCTCTCCACATGTTTTTGAAACCATATCTAGTTTGTAGTTTGTGTGACAGACTTATTTTAACAAACAGAACCATTTATCTCCTTTATAGTTGTCTTCTGGAAGATTTTTTTAAAAAGTATTTGCTACTCTATGGTAGAGATGTTGCTACATACTGTCACTTAAGAACAAAAAAAATGTGCGCTATATGTGTAATATGAATTCTGACGCATTCTGCTGTCGTTAGAATTTAAGAATTTTTTAAAAAGAACAAGAAAATGTATCACAGACACCGCTACCTTGTTATACTCCCGTGTTGACTTTGAGTGCTCACTAAGTGAATAAAATACAAAGCAGAGTTTCTTGCAGATACAAAGAAAAGAGTGGGAACTATTCATTCAGAAAATACAAGTTTTCAATATCAAGAAACAGCGGGCTGCGGCTGGAGCCCAGAGGTGGAGCGCTTGCCTAGCGTGTGCAAGGCCCTGGGTTTGATCCCCAGCACTGCAAAAGGAAATAAATGCGTCAACAAGTGACAAGCTAGGACTGCTTTTGCAAAACCTCATGGCATCCAAAGCCAGAAATCCTCCAGTGAACATTAGCCAGAGCCTGGTCTAGTGGCCACGGCTGAGCTCCCAGCACGGCCCTGCAGGGTCCGGAGGCTGCCTGGAATCACAGCACCCCAGAAAGTCAGAATGGGAGAGCACCAGAGAAACCGCCGTTGGCACGAGTTGAAATGAAGAAACTGAGGCCCACGTTGGTGAGATATGGGCACTCACCAACTCGATCCTAGACATGCCCTGACTCACCCGTCCGTGAATTTCAGGACTATTCTTTTGTCTCTTGGAGTTTCACGTGGTAAGAAAAGGGCCCAGCTCATTGACATGTGTCAACACCATTATTAAAAAAAACACTTCTACAGTTTTGCAATTGGGTTCCAAACTACCAGGGTGAGTTGCATCCTCTCGTTAGTCGGCAGTGAAGTCAGAAACCGGGTAGCTGGGTGTCGGGCCCCTTGGGGGATGCAGTTAATTAAACGTGCAATATGCTGCAGGATTTGCCGTGCGGGGACCGATTTCTAAGTCCCAACCACGTTTCCGTGTGTAAGCACGAACCCTGTCGTGAACGCCACTTCTTATTCAGCATTGCATGACTTCAAATCACCTTCCACTGAATGAATGAGGAGAGATTTCTGGATATACTCAGAGCCGGACGTGGGCCATTTGGAATCCTTTTGCACGGGCCTTATGTATTAACTGTAGCCCCGACTCTAGTTCGCCTTCCTTGTTCTCAGAGGGTCTCATGGGCCCACGGCTGGGGGCACCACTGCCTCCTGGCAGTGTGGATACAGTCAGCTGATTCGGGGGTACCCGTGTGAAACACCCCAGACCTCCTTACGCTTCCTGTGCGCTTCCCTTTCAGACCCGGAGAGCTCAACTGTGCGTTCTTGGAAACAGCTTTTATGTGTTTTCACTAAGAGGAACCAGGTGCAGGTGCCACCAACTTGGGCAGCCCATAAATTTCATGAAGAATGCATTCCTTTCCCTCTTCCCCACCAACAGCTGCTGAGGTTTGCCAGGCATGAGAGACCTTGCTATGGAGGCATGACCCCTGAGCCCCCACTGCAAGACAACCCAAGCCCCCCGCCCCCGAACGGTGCACCTGTTTAAACCATCTGCAGACCTCACCCCGAATAAATTCCCCTGTGCTTCCTCTACACCCATGGAGGCCGCGGGCTGAAGTCGAATCACCATGCTGTCGGGCCCACGCCAATCCATCCATGCAGACAGAAACAGTGTCTATTTATTTATGTGCAAGAATGCTTTATAGATCTATCGATTAGCTCATTCCAGAAATGAAAAGGATAAAAGCATCTGTTCAGATATGCCTTCAGTTTAATTGCTGTTCGAGGCAATTTCCACTTACCAAATATGTCTGTTTGGAGGAGGATGTATTCGATACGACTTAAGGACGTACATGATTTGTTTCAAAAAAACTTTTTTTCAGAACCAAAATATTGAAACGTTAGATATGCGATCGAAAATACGATGGTGATGGTATTGTCATTGTGTAACTGTGGCCGAAAAGAAAGCCACACATCCTGAGTATTCACGTATTAAACCGTAGATTTAAATTTCCGTTTGAAGAAATCAGCAAACTAGGCTGACTCCACCCTCCACATTCAATGTCGGGGCTATTTTGCGCCATCACCTTGATTCCGAAGGAAAGAGCAAAACTTTTCCTAAATCTTCAGCAGGTCCCTTGAGATTCACCATATTTTCACTGATAAGAGAAGGGCTTTTTCTACAAATAACCTTAGCCACAATTTGGTCACTTCAAAATCCACTTGCCTACACTGAAAAAAAGATGCTTAAATTATGAATTATGCAGGTAAGGGGTCGTCTCCAAAGTTCTTACTAGTGGTTTCAGAGTCCTGGAGACAGCACAGGAGCACTGGAGGGGTCTATTTAAGATGTGGGGACAATGGGCTGGGATGGGTCACTCTTCACTGTTACCCTAGTGAGGAGGCTGAACTTCAAAGGGATAACAGAGCCAGACACACACAGGGAATGCAAGTGCGGAGGGGAGATACGTGGAGACTGAGAGACGTCTACCCTGAAAAGACCAGTCTTGGTTGTGGCTGGTAACCAGTGAGGTCATGGGACTATCTCAACATTCATTCATTCATCCATCCATTCATTCATCTCTTGACCCATTCATCCACACATCCATTCATCAACTCATCCTTCCACTCATTCATGGGACTGTCTCAACATTCATTCATTCATTCATCCATCCATCCATCCATTCATCTATTGACCCATTCATGCACACATCCATTCATCAACTCATCCTTCCATTCATTCATGGGACTGTCTCAACATTCATTCATTCATTCATCCATCCATCCATTCATTTATTCATTTATTGGTAGTGATTTGGTGGGAACACTGTTCTAAATAATCATTCACCACCCACTTACCCATCATCCATTCATTCATCTATGCATTCATTCATTTATCCACCCATTCATACACATCCATTCATTAGCACATCCTTCCATTCATTCATTCATTCATTCATTCATTCATAATGCTATGGTATGTGTCTAAGCATTCATTCATCCATTCATTAATTCATCCAGCCTTCCATTCATCATCCTTACATTCACTTACCTATGCATGCATTTATTCATTTATTCACCCATTCATTCACTCGTCCATTCATTTATTCATTCATGCTGCTGTGGTGTGGATGCTCTTTGTCCCCACAAAGGCTCAAGTGTTGGGAGGGAGCTTAGTCCCCAGAGTGACATAATTGGGAGGTGGTGTGAATCTTTAAGAAGAGGGGGCCGAGTGAGTTTTGGGGGCTGCTGCCTTTGAAAGGGATTCAAGTGTTTCTCTTGGGCTCATGCCAATCCCTTTGTATCTGCAGCCTCCAGAACAATGAGTTGTATAAGCCTCTTTTTTGTTTTAAAGTTAGCCGACTTTGGGTATTTTGTTATAGTATCAAAACCTGACTCATACACACACTATATACCCAAAGAATGACAGGATGCTTTCCATCCACAAGTAACCAGAATATGAGCTACAACTCAGTTGCTTACATAAAACGCATTATAGTCATCTTTCTATCATAGAAGATCCCAACTCTTCCTGTGTTTGTATCTTTCCTCCTCACGTCTTAGACAATGATACCCATGTGCCCCTTTCATCTAGCCCTGAATGCATCCTCGAACAGTTTTGTTTTGGAGAAAGGGGAAGACGTTAGTTAAAAATAATGAGAGTTACGTGGTTTTTACTGCACTTCACTTTTGTTTTTTATTCCTCCCACACTCTTACTGGTCCACAGGACCCACACCAGCAAACCCATTCCCACTCCATCCACGGGCATCGGTGGAGGGTCCCACTCACCGAATCCCACACATCTCACTTTGACGACTCACCTTGTGTTCTGGTTGGGATCTGGAATGTCCCACGAAGGCTCAATGTGTTCCAGGTGTGGTCCCCAATACCGTAACATTCCAACCAGCCATCCACGGACTGAATGCTCTGAAACCATGAACCAAAACAGATCCTTCCCTCCCCAGATTGATCTTCTCAAGGGTTCGACACAGTGATGACAAGCTGAGATGCTTTGCGAGCGGGTTTTGTACCCCACCTGTGCGAACACCCTAACATCGTGGTCCATCTTGCTGGGTAAGTTGATGCCCTGTGAAGTCTGTGCTCGTAGTTAGCTAAGGATCGTAAAAAGGTGAAAACGGACGCACACCCATCCCCTAGAAATATGTATTTGATGAATCCTTGCTCACAAATCATTGGATGGCATTTATTCATTGATTCCATGCATTTTTCTGGTCTTGCTCTCTCTCTCTCTGCGTTTAAAAATTAGCTCCCGAAGTGTAAGCATGTGTGTTCTGGAAGAATTCGCTCCCGGACTTTTGAAACTGAGATGATATTCAGTACCGAAGGGGGGCCTTAGTGGGGTGGCCATCTGGCCTGTTGACTTCAAAATGAGTGGATTCCTTTTGCAGTGGTTTCGATTCTGAGGCCGTTAATTCGCCATTGACTTGGGAAGCACAGAAGGCCTGCCATCGGATTTAGTCTTGGAAATAATGATAGCAGCACTTACGGCTTGTTTAGCGACCGGCCAGGCCACTTTGGGGAGCTTCTGACCCCGGCCATCCCGGCCAGCTGAGATGGGGAGGACCATAGATGAAGCCCTATTTTAATTAACCTGAAGCCATTCGAACACCAGCCCCGATTTTCAGAAATTGCTGTCTTCCTAAACTGACCCTCAGGCTGTGCCGCTCCCCAGATCCCCAGGTCATCCTTATTCCTCCATGCCAATTCCTTATTTTAACCTGAAACGTCATTCTTTCTAGATCTGCCTGCTTCCATGCGCCCACAGCACCTCCCACACTCACCAACTGGTTAGCTGAAAACCATTGCTCCTTCAAGGAAGCAGGACGATTTAAGTTGTTCGTGGTGGTTTAAAAAGGCAGAGTCCGGGGATCGGCCTCTCGCACTCACAGCTACGCAAACGAGCTAGTAGAACAGAGTCTCGCCAGGGATGTATTTTGCGATTTCTGCAGGTTTTGTGCAGCTCTGCACAGATCCTATTAAACGTGCCCTTCCTAGGTCCAAATGAAGAACTGTATAAAGAACAGACTGGATTCACGGACACAGCAAGACTTGGAGGATTTCAAACCGACTCTTCCAGCGCTCCCAATATGGAAATGAGGGCCTCCATGCAAAGTCTTCCACTTGAAAAATGGGATGAGTTTCTCCATCAATCAACTCTCTTCCAACACGACCGAGAAATGGGGCTGATCCCCCAATTCCAAGCCCGTGTCCAAGATGGGAAGATCCGCGGGCTCCTGTCTTCATGTCCCTCTTGGCCTTAGCCTTCATTGGATTTGGACATCGATCATGGAAACCTCGAGTCGTGGTTCAACCCCATACTTGTGGCGGAGCAGCGGCCGAGTTCTGTATAATGTGTATAAAAACCACCATCTCCCAAACGCACCCTCAAGAAATGTGTTCGTCGGCCTCCGTTTCTTATTGCAAATATGTGAGGCACGGATCTAAATTGAGGGGGGGAAAAAGTTTCTTTTTTTGACCAGCAACGAACGGAAACGAACTGCTCCTTTCCTGCTATATCGTGACTCTGTGTATTTTTTCAAAGATTAGATTCCACCCGACTTAAATATGGAACGTTATTCCGAAGATCGTGTGTCGGTGGTTTGGAAAACTGGTAATACACTTAGGTTAATAGGATACGTGGCGTTTCTGAGATGAATCCTTTTCTGAAAATTCCGTCTCCGTCACTTACATCACCTCAAGAGTTTCATGCACTTGTATATTTTAATTAAGTAATCCATGGCTGCCCTCTGATTCCTATCAGGATTCACATTTGTGGTGCTTTTGCTATCTGCACAGCAAGTCTCGGTTTCATTGTATTTAAAAGACTTAAGTTTGAAATATGGGGAAATTGTTGCACTTTAATAGTCAAAATCACCCCTACGTCTCTGCCCATCTAAGAGGCAAAAAAAATAACTTTTTAAAACTCTAACGTTTTCATTCTAAAAACTAAGAAAATGATAGTTATGATAATATTAGGATTCTTTGAAACTCTGTGCATAATTGTTGCAGTTCTCCGATTGATTCTTCATAGACAACAGAGTGTGAGGAGATGACAGATTTCACCAGCGATTCGTATCAGGGTCCTCTGTGGCAAGGTGTGTCCTCCTGTGACAGGCTTCCCCACAGGCTCAGGCCAGAACGGAAGGCAGCTCAGGAGGTGGACAGGTGCACCTGGGGGAACTTGGGTGGCGACTGTGCAGGGTCGTGGGCCCTTGACGTGAGTGACAGCATTGTGCAGCAGCCGACCGTGCAAAGTGTCATGAGCGCTGCTCCCTTACTTTTGATCCGCCCATAATGTGCGGAGCAACACTTGCCAGCGGAGGGTTTATAATGGATGAATCCAGGAGCAGCATTAGGGGAAGAAGTAGGGCATCCCTCAGAGGAGATTCAGCATCCATGGGAGGGACCTTTTAAGTGACAAAGTCACTTCCTCCGTCAGGATGCATTGACTGGTCACTTTGGGAATAAATGTGCACTTGGCTGGAGGCAGAGAGCCCAGTGTCTAGTTCTGGCATGAAAGACGCAAACTTAGACGCTGCCCTAGATGCTGTGAGTATGTTTTCTCTGCTCGATGATGAGAAGCAGAATTGAAAATGTTTCTTTCTGGTGGTTTTGATGAAATTGTGTTTTATAGGTAGGCTAACACGCCTTGGGGACAGAGATGGTCCACTAAGAGCTCTTAAGGGTTCTATTTTTCTAAGTAACTTAAGCAAAGAATCAGTGGGTGCCTTTCGGGAGTCTCCTGCTACAGAAGGATCAGGTGGAGGAGGCATTTCTGGCTTAAACTCAAGATTGGTGCCTGGTGCCGGCGCAAGCTGAAGGAAGACTTGTGACCGTCGGGATCCACAGAAAGGACATCCAGTGCATCTTTGCTGACCTCCTCCCTGCCCAGGGTCAGGAACCACATGGCCCTTGGGAGTCCTCGGGAGGAAAGCTATTTGTAGGTGGCAAGCAAAAGAGTCACCATGCACAAGCTAAATAAGCTGCGAAATAGCAATCGAGGGCAACACTGTCACAGTCGGCAGGAACACAGACCCATTGCTGCAAGTCTGCGGGGAAGACATGAGCTTGCTTCCTTCTGCTAGAGTTTGGATGTGGCTTGTGCCCCAAGCGTTCCCGCGTAGGAAGCTTGGTCTCCCGAGAGGCAATGTGAGAGGTGCTCAGACCTTTAGGAGGAGGAGCCTGGTGAGATGTCATTATGTCCCTCAGACATTCCAGTCTTTCTAGGATACTAATGTCCTCTGGCTTTGTGTCCTACCAAGTGATATATCCTTCTGGCCCACACTCCCACCACTGTGAGGCCATCGGCCATGAGGTCCTTACGGGTCAAGACAACCTTGAGCAGCTAGAACTGTGAAACTAAATAAACCTTTTTTTCTTTATAAGTCACTCCGCCTCAGGCATCTCATTATGGTCATGGAAGACACAATACTAGTGTTCCCAACTGGAATAGTGTAGAAAGTCTTTCTGGAAGATTCTTAGCTGTGCCTGGCTCTGCAAATTTGGATTTCTGGGTTGGTGCCATGTCATCTCCAGCATTTGCTAGATTCAGCTGTTCGTGTGAACTACTCTTCGCTGATCTCATGAAGGCATTTGTTTTTCCTGGAATGGATTTTTAGAAAGGAGCACCTACCTCTGTTATGTCTTGTGCCAAGTGTGCAAAGCTGTGTGTGCATCTGGGAGCCCTCACATGCTTGCTCCCGGAAGCACTTCAGCATTGCCTTCCCTAAGCCCTTGGTAGCCTGGCTTCAGTGCATCAAGTAGACTGTGAGTGAGGATATAAACGGAAGCTGTCAATGAATGGCTCATTCATTCCCCTAGGCCAGTCCCATTTGAGTGTGTCTGAAAGATGCAGCATTGCACTGGGCAGAAATCTGATGATAGAAAATCAGACAATCCAGGGGCAGAAAATTGCTATGTGAAAAATGCAAGGCAAAATAATAATAATAATTTGAGGTATGCTTGGGTTAGAGGGGAGCAAAGATTTTTAAAATATTCTGGGTGTAAGTGCAATTTAGTTTCCGGGTGTTCAAAAAAAAAATCACGGAGAACTCGACTCCAGGGAAATTCAAAGAATGCCGCAGTGATGGAGCAGATTTTCAGCCATTCAGGTAGAATCTGAATTGAAGAAAAGGTCCACGTGTCGTAGGTATAGTGATAAAAAGAAGGAGGAGGAGAAAAAAATCGGGAGCATTTCAAAATCACTAAGAGAGTAAATTTTAAATGTTCTTACCACAAAAGTGTTAAGTGTTTGACATGATGGATGAAGTCTGGCAAGTAACACCCTAAACAGTGATTTCCTAAACCTCTGATACCTCTAATGTGTTTTCCTACAAAACCGGTCATCCCAGGCTAATCCTGATAATAAAGCGCCTTTAACGCCGTGCGTGTCTCTGGACTGCACTGGCACCTCCTTTGAGAACCCGAAACTGTTCCGGGAGAAAGTTGTGCTCTTTTCTAACTCAAGTCGATGGTTCTGGGGGAGAGGGATAGTGAGATGGGTAACAACAGGAGGAAGTGAGGGACACATTGGTCGCGGCTGGCAAATGACCAGCCTTGACAATGTTGAAGCCCAAGATGGAATGAGCCATCAATATGGCGGCCAACAGGGAGGCCTCCAAGAAGAGGTAGCTGTGGCAGGAGTTTTGGGAAAATAACTGGTACGTTTTGTCACTGGGTCTGGGTGATGAGTTTGATAGGGAATAATGGAGAGTAGAATCAAAGAGGGATGGCATTTTGGGGCCTGAATGGCGGGGGGGAAATTGCCTGTCATTTCCAACGAAACTGAGGTTAACCAAGGACCCCTCCCATCCTCTCTCAGAGTGGAGAGAATCACTCGTTCTTTGCAGGCTCTGAAACCAATCTGAGCTGCCTTCTGGGCCACCCACAGAGCTGCCAAGGCCTGGGAAAACGCATTGTCGCTATGTGCATATGAGGTGGTGTCAGAAGAGACGCCGTAAAACCAGAGACTCTTCTGTTTGCCTAAAGTTATTCAAAAAAAAAAAAAAAAAAAACGTTTATGGAAAGGAAACTGAATCTGTCAAAGAGATTAGAAAACGGAAAGGCTTCACGTTCAAAAGGAATTAACTTGGAAACTGGGATCCATCTCGGTGCGGAGCCTCATTTGCGAGTTCAGAGCAAGGCCAAGGGCGTGAAGTCGTCCTTGGAAAACGGTAGGAAACAGTTGAGTTAGACGTGGAGGGAAGCAAATGGGAACTGAGGTATATGCCGGTAGGTTTAGGGAGTAGCTGGGAAAAGGGGAGAGGCGAGAATCCGACTAGAAGGAGCAGCTGGGGGGCGGTGGAGTAGCTCGAGATGTGATGTAAAAGGAGCAGCCAAGGAAATAGAAGGAGCGGAGTGGAGGGAAATCTTGCCCCGAGGAGCAGAAGGAGAAGCTAGAAAGAGAGGAGAAGCGTGCTTCATGGAGTGTGTGTGAGGAGCAGCTGGACAGAGTGGAGAAGCACGCACCGTGCACTCTAAGAAACTGCGGGAGGAATATCAGCCTCCCTGACTCTCCATTCCTCCCACGTGCAGAAGGATGCCCATGTCGTGCCGCTGGAGTCAGCGATAGAATGATCTACGTGACGGTCACGCAATATGCATCTAAATGTTTCTTTTCCTTTCTCGAAACCCTCCCGATGCACCCTTGAATCTCTTCCCCTCCGATTGGGATGTGCACAGAAAGAATGTGGATCTACGGGCTGTGACCCCCGTTCTCGCAAAAGAAGCAAGGGACTCAGGCGTGGAACAGTGTGATTTTCTTACCATTCCACGGTGGTTTCTGTAAGAAGGCGTCTGACTGTCACAGAAGAGCATTTCCAAACTAGGAAAGAGAGCAGAATTATTTAAATCGTGTGTTGAGCTCAAGGAAAGGAAAGTATGTCCCACTTTAAGGGATGTTTTTTAAACCTCTTGGTAAGCTGAGAATCTGCAGTGTGAGGGCCACGTCGGAAATACCCGATGACCAAGGCAGTTAAATGTACTAAAAGGTATCCTCCGTTCACACTTCATCATGCTAGATGTGAAGGTCTGGAAGCCATGACGGCTCAGATTCCAGCACCAAGCGCGGAAACATTCTGGTTTTGCAGTGAAATTAGATCCTCCCGTATACAGCGTTCTCTCGAGATGATCATACCATATGGAACCCAGAATGCAGGTAAAACGTGCACGCCCGCTTGTGTGTGTGTGCAATCGTTCCTTCTTAGTTTCATGAGTCTTATTGTATTGACAAAAAAAAAAATCAGAAAAGCTGGAAAAGCAAGGATTGTAAGAACTAAAACAAAGACAATCTTGAAAAATATTATGATCCCTACACATAGTTGTGTTCGTCAGCTGTGCGTTGCTGTCACAAAATACCTGAGGTCATTGAGTTATAGAGAAAGGGTTGATTTGGAGTTATGAGGATGCAGGCTGGTAAAGGGGAATGTGTAATGGAATAGAGTAAAAGGAACAAAGTAAATGGAACAAAGTAAAGGAAAAAGGAACCGGGAAGTGTCTGTGGTCCCGTCACCCCCCCTCCAAGGGCTCACTCCCAACCACCTAACCTTCTCCCACTAAGCCACACTCCTAGCTCCAGCACCTCCTGATGGTACCACAAGATGGTAACCAGGTCTTCAACACATGACTTTAAGGGACAGTCAAGCTCCAAACCACAGCAATAGTAGTGTGCTGGGAGACAGAAGACAATAATAAGGGCTTTACCATTAAGGACTTTGCTTCATGAGCTTTGGAGACATTTTTTCAAATCACAGCAGAATTACTGACCCTAAACTTGGCTGCATATCCTCATTTGCTCTTCCTTTTCCAAACATAACTGCCAAAGCTCACTTGGTCTTTGTTATCCTCCTGAGAACATCTCTCCTCTTATTAGACACACACATCTGTAAATAATATTTAGAACCGTCAGTATGAATAAGTTATGTAGACAATACCGTATTGTCTTCTCTTCTTGGTCTTGCTTTTTTTTTTCCCCACACAAAATTGCGTGCCTGAGTTAGTCATGATGATGGATGAGCGTCTGATTCATTGAATTCAGTACAGGAAACATTCCACTGTCTGTGTATTCTACACGATATTTATGCCTTGTCCGTCAGGGGACCTCTGAGTCGTTTCCAGTTTGGGGGCTGTTAGACACAAGGTTGTAATTTGTTGACACAATACTCGGGGCTCACATCCAGAGGCTTTTGGGATTGCCAAAACTGGGAAAGGAAGGGATTTGTATGAATTAAAATAGACAAAGACATGGCTGAAAATATTACAGCCCCTGTATATAGTTGTGTTAGCCAGCTGTTCATCACTGTAACAACACCCTTGAGGTGATTTACTTATAAAGACAAAGGGTGCCAAAATATTCTAGAGTTTCCCAAGAGAATGTAATGAGCAACCCAGGTTTCTTATTTCGACCCGTGCCAGCCCAACTTAATCAGACTGTTTTTGGGGGTGATGTTCAGGTGTTGCTGTGTTACAGGAACACCTGAGTGGATTCTCACAGGCACCTGAGATCAAGGTCAATCCCTTCTCTGGAGAAACTCTTGCGTTTGATGGGCAAGGAATGATACCCATGGATACCATTCTGTAATTTGTTGACTCCGTTGCTTTGGGGCCTTATTTCAGGCCATATATCACGGCAGCCGAGTGTGGTGGAGGGAGCCCATTCACTTCTTTTTACTGGCACAACAGAAAGAGAGATGCCAGCATCTCACAGTTTCCTTTAAGGACACGCCCCCAATAACCTAACTTCCTCCCACTAGGCCCCGCCTCTTAAAGGTTCCATCACCTCCCAATAGCACTGAGCTGGCGACAGAACCCTCCATACATGGGCCTTTGGGGGAAATTCCAGGTATAAACTATAGTGTGCATTTCTATGTGTGTGTGTGTGTGTGTGTGTGTAAAGGGGTGTACGTACATATGTCTATTCACTTGTATATATATATTCAACCTTCCATATCTATGAATTCAACCAACCACCTATAAAAAATTTTCCAATTGGGGTATGATTTCTCATTTTTTTCTGATTGTACAGATGGCAGAATCACATAGATGATACCCCAATTGATTCGAATGTATGAATTGCCAAGATCATTGTCATGTGCAGTGAATAAAATAAATAAATAAAAAATTTTCCAAAAATTTGCATTTGCAGTGAACACTGACGGACTCCTTTCGAGTCACCATTTCCTAAACAACACAGGGTAGCGACTATCTGTGTAGCATTTGCACAGGATTGGTAGGATGAGGAGTCTAGAGATGATTGGAAGTGCACAAAAGAAGGTCCATAGGTTCATGCAGAGACCCTGGCATTTTATATAGTGCTTCTGTGAGGTTTTAAGACGATTTGCATGGTGCTACACTTGGAGGACCTCTGTGAAGGCGTACAACTGTCTGAACACACTGGAATGATAACACGGAACATTGCATCCCCTTGGAATCCTGTGTCCTGCACCTGCCTAACCGATCCCTCTCCTCCTCTCCCCACAAGACACAACTGCTGGGACCAGGTCTGACACCATAGCTGGGTTTGGCCTTTCCTGCGTATCATGCAAACGTGGTTTTGCAATAGACTCTCTCCTGTGCTCGGGGATTTCTCCTCAAGCATAAATGTTCCTGAGACTCATCCGTTGCTATGGTGTGTATCAGTATTTCCTTCCTTCCTATTGCCGCCGAGCAACAATCGCTGCATAAATAGACCTCCATTTGTTTACTCCTCCTTACTGCAAATGAGTGCACTTTAGAGGGTTTCCAGAGGTTGGCGGTTAGGAGCTTGACATGTGTGAACAGGTCTTTCTGTGGACACATATTTTCATTTCTTCTGGGTCAATACTCGGGCAAGGAAGAGCTGGGTGTCGCGTGAGCAGATGGTAAACTTGGGAGGAAACGGCATGGATATTTTGCACGCAGCCCTTGCCAACAGCATGCGGGAGCTCTGACTGTTCTCCGGCTCTGCCAACAGCTGATCATCTCAGTCTTTTTAATTTTGGTCCTTGCAATGGGTGTCGAGCGGCTTCTCCTGGGACTTAGATCCACACTTAGATCCACGCTCTGACTCATGCCTTTCTCCTTTGGGTGTGGCCATGCTATTTGAAGGTCATAGACCTGGGTCAGAGGCATGGAGTGTACCACGTCCCCCCTACTTTTACCCACCCCCCACCCCCATTTTTTATTTCCTTAATGATATTTTTCCATGAGAATCTTTCTGAAAAGCCTGATTTATTAACATTTTCCTTCTATAATTAACACATGGTGCAGGGTCCTGTCTGCAAACTCTTTTTGGACAACCTTGGGGTCACACAATAACGAGTCTGTTTAATTCTACGTGTTTTAGGGCTTTGAATTTCCCATTCTTGCCTCGGGTGCATTCAGATTTCCTGTTTTTCTATGCTGACGTCCAGTGGTTCCTTCCCCATTTGTTTTGAATTGTTTAAATCGGCGTGGAAGCGGCCAGGTGCAGACACTGCCTTCTTCCCCGCGTTCTCTGGGTGGTGGACCAGCTCGTGAGCCACAGGATGCATGTGGAGGTCAGCAAGCGGGTAGCTCCGTTCTCAGGGCTCGGGCCTCAGGCGGCTCTTTGCCCCGTGTCTCTAGCCTGGGGGACGGCTGGACCTTGCCCTGGGGGGTTTAGCTGGTGAGGGTAAATAAGCTTCTCTCGATCACACAGGCATTCGGGGATGATGTTTTCCTTTCTGCCATCCACGTGCGTCTCTGGTTTCCTGTGAAATCTGTCTACTCTCCGTAAACTGCAGAGAATCAAGGGTCAGACCTTGCAAAGGCAGGCCGTATGCTTTTTTTATTTTCTCTCCCTGCAGGTCCGTGGGGCTGTTCTCCTCTCCTTCCTCTGACCCCACACAGCCCCGATTTATTTATGATGATTATAGCTTTCGCAACTCAAAGACAAGCAACGCGAGCCCTGGTCCGTGTTTACCGGGGGCTGTTTCCGGGGTTGTAGGTCCTCTGCAAATCCACATGCATTGGGGGAAGACCCAATGCGAATCCACATGCATTTGGGGAAGACCCAATGCGAATCCACATGCATTTGGGGAAGACCCAATGCGAATCCACATGCATTGGGGGAAGACCCAATGCGAATCCACATGCATTGGGGGAAGACCCAATGCGAATCCACATGCATTTGGGGAAGACCCAATGCGAATCCACATGCATTGGGGGAAGACCCAATGCGAATCCACATGCATTGGGGGAAGACCCAATGCGAATCCACATGCATTTGGTGGCTGAGCAAGGACTGCTGATGTATCCCTAGAATGGACCTCCCTCTGCAGATACTCCACGGAGAACAGAGGTTTGACCACGGCGAGTCTTCTAACCTGTGAGCGCCGGCGGCGTGTCTTTCCATCATTTCTTTCAGCAATGTTCTAGAGTTTCAGAGTAGAGGTTTTTGCTCGACCTTTGTTGAATTTACCCAGAATGATCTGTGCTGCAATGTTATTACAGAGGACATTTTGGTATTAACACTCCATTTGCTTACTACTAGCATTTTGAGAAAGAATTAAATGTCCTTATCTGGCCTTGTATTGTACTCCAGCAAAATTCAGTAATTAGGACTAAGACCGACGTATATGCCTGAGCATTTTCTATGTAGAAAATCATGCTGTCTGCAAATATAGTCCTATTTCTATCTTTTTAACATTCTTACCTTACTTTATATAAAACAATATATTCTGTTACTACCCTAACTGTGACCTTTAGTGAAATTGTGGATAAAAAGGAGAGAAGATTCTCTTTCTTCCCCTTAATTTACCTAAAAATATTTATATTTTTCCTCATCAGACTCCAAGGATGTTATCTCGTCTTGAGTTTTGTCAAACGTCCACTCGAACTCTACTAAAATTCCTCTTTTTTTTTGTATTTTTTTTATCACTTACCCAATGACTTACATTTTTGAGAATTCAGGTTAATCAACCACTTCTGCATGCCCCAGAGTTCCCAGCCGAAGGTACCCGGAGAATGGACTCTCAGTAGTCCCTACCCTGGTGAGATTGTGTGATGGTTTAGAGATGACAAGTCCCTTAAATCTCACGTGGGACACAATGCAAGAAAGTTTGGAGGTGAAATGATTGGGTCACGGGAGCCTTAACCTAATCAGTGCATTAATCTGCTGATATGGATTAACTCACTGGAAACTGTAGGCAGGTAGGGTATAGCTACGGGAGGTGGTCCCTGGGAATGTGACTTTAGGGTCTCTGTCCTGTCCCTGGTGAGCAGAGCTCTCTCTGCTCCCTGGTGCCCTGTCCTGAGCTGCTCTCCTCCTCCAGGCCCTGCTGCCATATTGTGACATGATTGGGTTGTGAGAAGTGTAGACTAACAGTGGATTAATCCACTTGGATGGACTCACTGGGTGGTGACTGCAGCAGGTGGGGTGTGGCTGGAGGAGGGGGTCCCTGGGCTGTGCCTTTGGGGTCTCTGTCCTGTCCCTGGTGGGCAGAGCTCTCTCTGCTCCCTGGTGCCCTGTCCTGAGCTGCTCTCCTCCTCCAGGCCCTGCCGCCATCTTGTTCTGCTCCCCTTGGGCCAGAGCCATGGAGTTGGCCACCAGGGACTGAACCTCTGAAACTAAGATCCTCAGATAATTTTACCTCCTCTAAATTGCTCTTGATAGGATTTTGAATCACAGCAATAAAGCAGATTGGACATATAAGTGGCCCACTTAGCACGAAGCCAGGAGATGGTCATCCTAATTCCTAGCCGTGAGTCTGACCACTGGGTGCCCCAAGCTGACACCCTTAAATATAAGCCAAACTCACCCTGCAACACACAGTGGCCATCTCTCAGTGTCCTTCCCCGAGTCTCTGGTTTCACGTAGTCCGTCTAGCCCCATTCAGTCCACGTAGGCACAAAAACACGGGGTCCTGGTTATTCTAGGGGAGCAAGGAACTGATCAACCTCGAGTCCAGGAGTCCAGACACGGGGTGATGTCACACCTGCGTTTAAATATCCACTTTTCATGGTTTTATGTTTTTGCATTGTGTTTGAAGCCAAAGAGCTCGAACACACGGATGTCGCCTGAATTTTTGTCGTTGTTATTTTATTTTTGGTTTTAATCCAAGGACGTTAATGAACCCTCACCCACGTCACCCAGGAGCGTCAGCCTTCAGACACTGTATCTTTGCTCTTGAGCTCAGCGTCCTCAGCAACCTCGGGTTGTGCCCACTCTCTGGAGGAAAAGCTGTCTTGTTTACGGTTCTCGTTCATTCCTAAGCCTTGTCCGGTCCGCGTCCCCCAAGGACAAACCACGCAGCTGCGTCCACAGGAGCGGAAGTGCAGGAGGATTTTCCAGTCCAGTGAGGCGCAGGGAGGAGGAGAGAGCGGTGGGACCCCCTCCCGCTGGAAGGGTCTCTGGTGCCATGGATGGATGGCCTCTGCTCCGTCTCGTTCTTGCAGCAACCAACTCAGAAGCTCTGAGAGGTGCATGAATCCCTTCCATGAGCAGAGCCCCCAGTGACCTCCAACTGGGCTCCATTTCTTCGAAGGCCCAGCACCTCTCAACGTGGCCACCCTGGGGACCAAGTTTCTTATACAAGAGCCCTTGGCGGTACACTCAGACCCCATCACCCAACGCCACAAATGACCTCCAAACTATTAGTTTGTCGGCAATATGGAAGCCAAGTCTAAAAGTGCTAAGTCACTAAGAGATGCCCATCCGATTTGTCCGGGGGTCTCTTCTCGTTGTCCCTTGCTACCAAACCGCTGTGGTCCTTGACGCGGCTCGACGTGCTGTGTTAATCTCCTATTGCATCCGGTTTTTTTTTTTTTTTTTTTTTTGGAACACTGGCACTGGCTCATTGGCACACGGGGTGGGGAGACGCGACTAGAGGGCTGTCTCCTCGCAGCCCGCACAGAGGACAGGGAGGCTGGTCTGCAGCCTGCAAATGAGTCCTCTGTCTCTGTGTCACTAAAGACCTTATAATGCGCTTAGGTGAGACCCCAGGACAGACACAGACACAGGCAGGTGAAACCCACCATGGGAAAAAGTCTTTTAAGGCTCAAGTTCCTTCTCACAATAAAACTTTTTTTTTTTTTTAACTTTAATAGAAAACGATCCCCAAATAATATCTGGATTTGAGCATCGGCTTGTCTTTGAACTTAATTAAGACAAAGTCCATGAAAATAGCCCAACGTAGTGTCAACACATAAGAGGAAAATCTAGCTTCCTCTGCTGTGACCCCTGAATCCTTTCTGTCTTCTTCCATTACGTTTTTCCCATTATCCAATTTGCCTTCTTAAAAAAAAAAAAAGAAATCAGCATGGCTTGCCTTCTCTGGACTTGCAAAGTTCACCAAGAAGACTTCTCAGAAGGGTTCTGCTAACAGCTGCCAAAATAGGATTCCATCCGGGATCCCAGGCACGGGGGATGGCGGTTGTAACCGTGGACTGACCGACACTCTGGAAAAGGCTTAATAACAATCAGGATGAGAAAAGAGACATGTGGGCTGGGACCGTGGCTCAGTGGTAGGGCGCTCGCCTAGCCTGTGCGAGGCACTGGGCTTGATTCTCAGCACCACGTCTAAATGAATTAATGAAGGGGAGCAGAACAAGATGGCGGCAGGGCCTGGAGGAGGAGAGCAGCTCAGGACAGGGCACCAGGGAGCAGAGAGAGCTCTGCTCACCAGGGACAGGACAGAGACCCCAAAGGCACAGCCCAGGGACCCCTCCTCCAGCCACACGCCACCTGCTGCAGCCACCACCCAGTGAGTCCATCCAAGTGGATTAATCCACTATTAGTCTACACCCAGTGAGTCCATCCAAGTGGATTAATCCACTATTAGTCTACACCTCTTACAACCCAATCATTTTACAATATGGCAGCAGGGCCTGGAGGAGGAGAGCAGCTCAGGACAGGGCACCAGGGAGCAGAGAGAGCTCTGCCCACCAGGGACAGGACAGAGACCCCAAAGGCACAGCCCAGGGACCCCCTCCTCCAGCCCCACCCCACCTGCTGCAGCCACCACCCAGTGAGTCCATCCAAGTGGATTAATCCACTATGAGTCTACACCCAGTGAGTCCATCCAAGTGGATTAATCCACTGACTAGGTTACACCTTCATAATCCAATAATTTTTCCTGTGAATATCCTTGCATTGTCTCACCCGTGAACTTTTAGGGGACACCTCATACCCAAGCCATAACGAACTGCAACTCTGCCCCCGTTTCCAAATTTCATCTACTTGTTTACTAATTGTAATTAATCCTCACATCATGAAGTGTCCCCCACCCCCCCACACACACACACAATAAATTTATTGTCTTCTTGCTCTTACCATACACTGCCGCCTGACCCAACCATGCATATGTATGGAGTTCCCCCCTAGATACACAATAAGGTCCTTCAGGGCATGAACCAGAGTGGATGGATGTCTTAGCATTTGCCACTATGCTGTATTTAGTGTAGCTGGTCAATGAACTATTTTTCATTGCCAAAATTTGCAATTTGCTTCTAGCAATTATTTTCGCTATTTTTTTTTTCACTGCTGCGATCAAAAGACCTGCTAACAATTTTAGAGGAGGAAGTTTATTTGTTGCTCCCAGTTTCGAGGGTCTCAATTCAATAGAGGGCCAACCCCAAAGCTCTGTGCCTGAGATAAGGTAGAAAACTCACGGCAGAAGAGTGTGGTGCAGGAAAACACCCAGAAATTGCACCGGAAGCAGAGAGTGAGTGACATTCAGTAAGAACATAATATATACCCCCAAGGGACACCCCCATCTCCTCCGGCCACAGCCTACCTGGCTATTCACCGCCAAGTTAATCCGCATCAGGAGATGAATGCACTGAGTGGATTAAGGCTCTCATAACCCACTTTCTTCCACCACGATACTCTGTCTCACCTCAGGACCTAATCTAAAAAGGATTCGGCCAACCATGGACCAAAACCATGAAAAATAAAAAACTTTTTCTTCCTTCAAGTTGTCTTTCTCTGGTGTTTTATCATAGCAACGTAAAGCTGACACACACACACACACACACACACACACACACACAGCCTAAACTCACACTTTTAAGATGATGTTAAATAGTTATGATTTGTATCGCTTATTTTTGTAATCCCAACAACAATTCTAACTTCTGGAAATCATGTTGTGCAGGGACAATGAGAAACAGGCGTTGAAGTCTTCATTTCTGCCTCCATTAAAGCAGGATGTAAACAACAGAGACGTTTAGAAGGGAGTGGCCCATGGTCAGTAGCCCCTGTTGTGTTTGGTCCCATGGGGAGGTAGCATATTGGGGCAGGGAGCATGTGTGAGCAAATTTGGAAGCGAAAGAGAGAAGAAGAGGAAAGTGTTAGGGTCCCAATATCCCCTTCAAGGGAATGCCCACCCAATAACCTACGCTCCTCCCACTAGGCCCCGCCTCTTAAAGGCTCCGCCCACTCCCAGTGGCACTGTGCTCCATTGGAGGGCAATGTGTTTTCTAAGCCTCATTTTCTAAGATTATTCACAGATGATGGATTAGAATAATCGTCACCTATAGGTAGATTACCATAAGAATTATAGCTTTATCTTATCTAATGAGAATCCCAGAGTAAGTGGTTGTTTGATAAAATAAAACTACACGCTACCTTACACTGTGGAATCATTTATTTGAAAGTGATTTTAATGAGCCTAAAATGAAAATCACGCCTATGGTTCTTCCAGGAAGGACGTCCAAGGGAATCGTGTCTTGGCTCAGTGACAAAGACACAACACCTAGGCATGCATAAACAGAGGAGACACAGAAAAGAACCCGTTGAATTCTCAGAATAGTGGTCTTTATTTTACCAGTTTCTCAAAGCGAAGTCATAATTCCCAGCAGAGATGCAATTTATGACGCATGAATTTACTTTTCTACAGTACCCACACGTCTCTCCATGAGTTTTATTCGTTTGTTGTCTCTAGAATGGCTCAACTCTGCAACTGCATATTATCATATAAATGATCTCTTTTTATTCAGTGGCATGAAAATAAACATTACTAAGTGACACCATTCGGCATCATTTCTCTTTGCCTTGTGAAGTGCAAATTGTAGTAGCATTTTAGCTTGGAAATCTGTCGAGGCCAGCACTTCTCCAAGTTTAAAACTCCCAGGCTGGGGTGGGGTCTTGATGATTTTTATACCTCCAAGCTAGATCAGTCATAATAATTTGTGCTAATAGCAGAAGCATTAATCTTATAATGTATTCACCGCCCCCCCCCCCGCCAAAAAAAAACATGTAACTGGGTTGAGTTTTTAACCAAAGTAACAAGTGGCTGAAAATAGAGACATTTTTGCTGAAAGGGTAAATCACATGCATTTCGCCTTGAAGGTTTGCAGGATATCTAACATGAGGCTAGAGGGGACAGAAGCCATCCTGCCGTGTCGCTGGCTTTTCAGGGCAGAAAAATGGTGTCCTGTGGCTCGTAACCGTCCTGGAAGAACCTCGTGAGCTATTGCACACAGATGTCTGAGGCAGCAGCACGCAGACCTCGTGAAATCTTCACACAAGCACTTTGACGTGCCTGAGATTTATGGCTCGGGAATCCAGGGACAGGGATGCATGTCTTGTGACTCCCGTTACTTAGGTAAGACAATAGGAAGGATCCACCGCTGCCGTGTGTGTGTGAGAGTGGGTGCTGAGTCCTTGCAAAGCATGGAGAATCGCTTAGTGGTCTCCATTCCTCCAAGGATGCTTGCAACCAGTACCGGAGAGGAAGCGGGCAAAGCTAGTAAAAGCTGCAGGCTTGGACTCCAATAGCTCCACGTGGAGTTTCTCCATCTTTCATGCATCAGGCCATTTATACTGTTCACGTAGGGGACCCCCATTGTAAGTGTATCCAGTGAGCTCTGCCTCTTTATGGATCATTGATTACCTTAAAAAAAAATCAAATGTTCTCTGCTCTTGTATTTTTATTACCAGAGCCTCCATGACAAAGGAATGACTGAAATCTTCTGTTTTCCATCTCTCCGTCTTATCATTTATTCATATTCTAGCTGGAAAAAAAAATTCTCAGTGATTTAGAAATAGGCAGGGTGCAAGTAACATCGTGGATAGGATCTGAAATCATCAGTGCACCATACGATACAAAGTAGTCTAGCCCTGTTGATCCTACGGGGAGAGATACATACAGCTTGCTGGAGACATAAAGGAAATGTATTACTTACATTAATGGTGATCCTCTCCTTTGTTTTAAATGTGTTAGATTTCCGGGGTAATGGATTTCGGTAGGGTGTAGGGATGGTGAACGAGGTAAGGTCCCCATGGGTAATTTAGGTTCGATACCTAATAAATGGCATTGCACGAGGTGTTGCTTTCGAAATTTGACTCGAGTTTAGAGAATGTAGCAGACGTTAGAGCCAGAGATGGACCACCAGGAGCTCGCCTGTTGGGATAGCCAATATCTCCTGCAAATCAGCCGCCTGATCAAGGTTTTCAACACGTCCAATTGTCACCTGCCTCCCTCGTGGCATTGTTCACCGGCTGCTACTCTGGAGAGAGTCGCCCTCCACACCATAATATCATTTCCCATCTCGGAGAGGCCCTTCGGAAGCTGACGAAGAGTCAGGCCCATGTCTTTGGTGGAATCCTCTGGCAAATGCATCTCCCTACTTCACACCTCACTCCTGGGTTGTATGACTTCCAGGTGAGTGTAGAAGGGACCCATGCTTCTTACCGGGACAGAAGGAGAGGGGACCGTTGGAGACTCAGTTGCGATATTATGTGCATTTGCCATTGAGTATTTGACACCTACTGTCTTCATTGTGTAGATCTAGCAACTTGTGATAACCTCACAACCCATTTGAACGCATTCGGAAACACAGGGGGTGTTTGCTTTATTCCAACCTATTTTTTTCCCCATGGTCATTCCCCTGCCTCTGTGGTTTTTCCCCCAGACAGGGGGACCAGAGGATGCATTTTTTCCATATAGACACAAATTTATTGGCACCCAAGGTTCCTGGCCCAGATTCCTCAAAACATAAGTCACGCCAGTGCTATTTCTGAAAAAACCAGGGATGACATTGACGTGTATGAATAACCCAAGCAGCTCGCGTACCTGCAATTTTACTTGGATCCCGTTGCCGGGAGCCAACACGGGAATTATTTTCTTTTTCATGTTGCATTTACGGGATAATGCCCCTGCTGTGAACATTTCATGTAAAATTTGGAATGACCATGGAATGAAGCCAATACCACATTGTGTTTCAGTTCACTGCATGTCAATAAGCACGTTGTAAAAAAAGAAAAAAAAAGAAAAAAAGTGTGTACTATTAAAGTTTGAATCAAGAATGTGATCATTTCCAATTTTTCACATTTTGGCATTGGACTCTGCAGAGGTTTTGCAATTGCCGTTTAAAAAGCGCAGGCTTCCCGGACATGATACAGAGACGTCCACGGCATAATCCCCAGCAGCTTGAGAAACCTAAATATTATCAGGCATGACTCTGGGTGAGGGGGGGCCCCCGCGCTCCTTTTCACTGTTTAACACAAATTCTTGGACGAGGTAAGGTCCCCATGGGTAATTTAGGTTCGATACCTAATAAATGGTATTGCACGAGGTGTTGCTTTCGAAATTTGACTCGAGTTTAGAGAATGTAGCAGAAGTTAGAGCCAGAGATGGACCACCAGGAGCTCGCCAGTTGGGATAGCTCTGGTGGTTCCTCTCCCGGGGCCTGCGTTTGGTAGATCGGATAAACCAAGAGGAGAGTGCAAATCTCCTGTCAGAAAACCATCTCCCTGGCTCAGAATGGGCCAGCACAAAAATTGACACAGAACCGGTTCGAGAGCAGTTATTGGTCACCCAGAGAGGCATCGTCGTTTGGGTTCGTTGATGTGGATTTTCATCCCCGTTTCTGTTTTTATTCTCACAACTTTATAGATAGATAGGTAGTCGGTCAAATACAGAAGATGTGTAAGCATTGCACAAAACTGACTGCGAACGCTCACCTAGATGTGGGAGGTGTTACAACGTGGCCACATCTGCTTTGTTCTTTCATTTATTTATCAACATCTGTCTCTGCCAGCTGCCTGTTTTGCTCCCCATCATCGATTTCTGTCTGTATCTGTTTCTGTCCAACAAATGATGTCCCTCTCTTGTTGGACAAGACGTCTCGATTCTGCCGTCTCGATTCTGCCGTCTCTCCACGCGCACACGCATTCCCGCCTCTAGCCCACGTGCTCACTCTTTTCTGAACAACTCGAGACTGAGTATCAGGAATCACCTGCACCTTGCCCTGAAGATTTTGGTGCGTGATGCCCAAGAATACAGACTGGCAAAAACCTAGTGCAATTACCCAGAGTCCAAGAATTCACCCTGGGAAGTGTGGCTATTTAGTTCCCCGGCGTGTTGGATCTTTCCCTGTTTTCTCCTGGTGCAGGGTGCAGTCTAGAATCAGGATCCGCATTCCACGTACCTTGAGTCCCCTTGGATCTGGAACCGTTCCTGCTTTTCTCTTGTGCTTTCTTTTTACGAACTTGGCATTTCTGAAGGTCGCAGGACGCCTGTGTTCTTGGATGTCTTTGGACAGAAGCTTTTTAAAGTGACCCCCAAGGGTTGCTCTTGATTTATTTGTTTGGGGCAGGAATGTGACAAAAGAGACGGTGTATTGTCTTTGGTAGGAGAGTCAGAACGCCGTGATACCTCTTTCTCCTAACACGGGTGACGTCAAACTTCATCCTCTGGCGAACCTGGAGTCTCCCAAACTTTCCTCTAGGAAGTCACTGATTTTCCCTTTTCAACTCATAAGTACTGGCTCACACTTATAGGAAATCAGTGGTCTATTTGGAGACTACCTGTACATCGTCTATCCACCTAGTTTTGGTGTTGAGCAGCCCGTGATATCAAGGTGACAGGTACCAAATGGAGACTTTTCTGAGTCCATCACTCCGTCTATTTTTCTTTGTTGGCTTGGGTGCATTTTTTTAAGAACCCTTTCAAACTGGCACCTGTGAATTCTCACATCCCCGGCATTTCCTACGTGCTTTCTGTCGTAACCTTACCGCATTGTATAAAATGTCCAAAGCGAAGATATCGATAAATCCAGAATGAGATTACCTACCCATTAATTTCTTAAGAGAGTGCGTCGGCACACACGGTAATAAATACTTTTGCCAGGCACGGAGGTTGCACACGTGTAATCCCAGCAGGTTTGGAGGATTATTTTGAATGTTTCCAAACATAAGGAAACCACAGAGAGACTTTTCAACAGAAAAAAGTATATTTAGGGTTTCGTCTTCACCTCGGATTACTTAGCTGAAAATGTGAATAATTAGATTATACTAACATTTTTTTTATAAAGTTTTGCAATTCTTAGATGTGTTTATATGGTTTTTTTTTAATTTAAAAGGGGGTTCTCTATCCCATATGGTAAATGAAGACAGTATTTTAGGGAGGAAATAGAAGGTGTGAGAAAACGGATGGAAAGATCTTTCAGGGGTGTATTTTATTTATTTTGGGCAGGTGTTGCGGGCTTACTCCATGAGACTCACCCAGCTTCATAGCGATCTACCCCACAAGGCCACCTTCCGGAGCACGGCCCGTTTCTACTGGGAAATGAAGGCTTGAGAAATAAATCTCACTGCTGGATTTCTAATCACGACGACCCATCGTGGTTTAAAAAAATAAATCATGAAAAGTTTCAGTACTCTCCTTTATCTGAGTGTCTCCAGCGGATGGCTGATCCGGATTGTGCTTATTCTATTTGATGAGTCAACAGACGTAGCTACTGCCCCAGGAGACCACAGTGGAGAACCACAGATTTAAAAATGGCGGACACTCCCCCAGGCTATCCACTCAAGCAACAGAGACGTAGGAAGTACAGATGCCCCCAAGTGTGCTTTGTGGCCACCTATGGTGGGTTCAGCCTGCTGAGAAGGTTCCGGAAAGAGTCTTGAGGCTCAGCTATTCTCTTGCATTCTGTGTCTGGCACCGAATGAGAGGTCCAGAAGCTTCACTGGATTCTGCTTGGTCCACTGAAGTCGCAGTGTTGGTTGAAGACATTGTAACTGAGCAGGGGCACACACACACACACACACACACACACACACACACACACACACACACAGACTCATAGAGAGCCAGAAGGTAACCAGGGAAGTGAAAGAAATGCAGTTGCAAAAAAACGGTAATTGAGCATTAAAACAAAAGTCATCTGCAATAAGACATCTTTATGAGCTATTTATGACTTATCTAAATCCCCATTTCCTGAAAGACAGACCAAAGAAACGTTTAAGGAACCCTTTTATATCAGGCTGAACGGGCATTTATAACCCGGACCACGTACTGCACAATGAGGTAGATCCCGTCATTTGTGAGGAAAAGTGTATTCTGTAAATGCTGTGCCTGGCCCGTGGTTGAATCAGAGACCCGACCTGCACCTTCTCTTCCTTCCTCCACTAGGGAAAACGCACGAGGAATTGGAAGGCTGGCCTCCCCTTCAAAACCAGCTAAGGTAGACTTGCTAAGCCGGAAGAATCACCAGACACCCACCCAGTTTCCATTTTTCTCTTCAAAGAGGCTACCATCTGAAAATGCTCTCGGTATTTAAAAGGAAAAAGTGACTGTTCCTCTGTCTGTTTTCTCATAGCACACTGGATTTAACCTCTATTACAATATGTGCTATATAATTTTTTTTTCCTTTGGTGCTAAGGGTTGAATCCAGGGACCCTTAAACACTGAGCCACATTCCAGCCTTTTAAATTTTTTTTTCCTTTGAGGCAGAGTATGTTGCTATGTTGGCTTAAGATGTCACTATGTTGCTGAGGCTGGCCTCCAACTTGCAATCCTCCTGCCTCAGCCTCCTGAGCTGCTGGGATGACAGGTGTGCGCCACATGTGCTATATTTTCCCACAATAATAATATGATATAATATAATGTTCATAATAAAGGTACAGCAAATGCATTGGTTTTCTGTGGCTATGGAACAAATCATCCCCAAATGCAGTGACTCAAGAGGATGACATTGGTGACCTTGCAGCTTCTGAGGTCAGGAATTCTGGCACGGCTCCGTGGGGTCCTCTGGCTTAAGGTCTCTCTTGAGTTTGGAGCAGCTGGGACGTTAGTCACTTGAATCCTAGACTGTGCCCATCCAAGGGTGTATACAGCACGAAACATGGAACGGTCTCGTTTTAGTGTTCTAACAGCATTGCACAATCGGGACCTGATTTTCGACTGTGTGAAGAAGCAACTTCTGTTGAAGGACACAGAATATTAGATTGCAAAGTTTTAGAATATCTTCCCTTGAGGTTTCTCTGCAAGATCAGCCTAGATACCCAATGCTAACGAAGACAGCATCGAGGCCTTGAAAATCCACGTTAGAATATTCTGATTTTTTTTTTTTTGTCATGATACAGAGACAAGAGACTCATTGTATCATCTACACTTATGGGCCACTGATGTATGCAGGACTCTGCCCTACATTATTTAAATTTCATTTTAAGTGGAAAATGTTCATATTTTAACTCAAAGAGTTTAAATGCTATTAATAATAATGCCCTCTTTCTACTTTCTAAAGGGAAAACGAATTTTCAAGTTCAATTTGAGTCTTCTCCACTTTTGTTTCTGCATACTCTCTAGGAACTATAGTCCAGGGGCATGCATTAGCCTAAAGGTGAGATGACGTATCCCACCCAAAAATGTTCAGGGATTTATATGCATGCACCTTCCTGATCCGTGAGGAACTCGTGGCAAATAAAACACAGGTCAGGTGGAACTCTGAAGGTTGAAAGCATACGAGCACTCGACCCCTGAGCCCCATCCCCAGCCCTATTTTGCATTTTATTTAGAGACAGGATCTCCTTGAGTTGCTTAGTACCTTGCTTTTGCTGAGGCTGGCTTTGAACTTGCAATCCTCCTGCCTCAGCCTCCCGAGCTGCTGGTATTACAGGCATGTGCCACCATGCCCAGCCATTTTTTATTTATTTATTACTTTGAAACAGTGTCTTGCTAAATCACCCAGGCTAGCCTCGGATCTGTGATCCCCCCACCTCCACCTCCTGTGTATTTTTTAATTTAATTCATGAATACAAGATAGAGAAGTTCCAAGCCGGTTATTGAAAACCCACATGAACACCAGGAAGCGGTTGCTATGTTTGTCCCCTACAATTCCCACACCACCTGGTGTCTGTTAACTCTGTCGCCTTGAAACTATCTCTGCACGTCTCTGGGGTCGTTGGATTCCTAGGGGAACATGGCATCCTTATGCCCCCAAAGCACACACCACACCCAGATCTCTAGAGGAACTGGGGTGATACTTGGAATCCACCACGTGGACGTTTTCTAGTGTTGGCATTAATATTGGAGGAGCCATCTGCAACTTGGCAAAGTGCATACTTCAGTTTCCTCCTGACTAATTGGGTTTTTCCAGTTTCAGTGACAGAAAATTACTCCATTTATGTAAATGCAAGAATACATGAATCTAAGAAACCTGTGTGTTCTCCTTCAAGATAACAACTTGCTGAAGAGACGTGCTACTGGAGTCACTGATAGGGACCTCACCAAAAGAACAGGGACCGAAATAGGGCAAGAATCATGGATACAAGCAATGCTGAGAGACAGCTCTAATCAGCCATTATACTAGTCATCCTTAGTCACTGGGGCTACATTCCTACACCGTAGCAGATGCCTGAAACCTCAGATAGTACCAAACCCCACATATACTCTGTTTTTTTTTCCTATCCCAACCTGTAATAAATTTAATTCATAAATTAGGCCCAGTAAGAAAAAGTAACAACAATAACTTGCCATAAATTTTAGCAAGTTCAGCATGAATTTTTCCTTTCCTATTAAAGATCTTCCACTTTTCCACAAAGCATATATTTTGTAGTCATAGCCAATTGTTATTATCACTATTCTTGCACTTTGGGGGCATTCATTATTAATAAATGTTGTAAAACAAGGGTTCCTTGAACACAGCTATTGTGATGCCCTGGTAGTCAGTAACTGAGACGGCTACTAAGTGACTAATGGGCAGGTAGTATATACAGTGTGGATACACTGGACCAAATTATGATTCACATCCAGGGCGGGACAAAGTGGGGCAGCACGAACTTTCATCGTGCTACTCAAAATGACATGCAATTCAAAACTTGTGCATTGTTTCTTTATGAGAGTCTCCTTTTAATACTTTAGACTTTGGTTGATGCAGGTAGCTGGAATGGGGGAAAGCAAAACCACGGATGAGAAAGAGTGCTGCATCCGGGTGCTCTATCTTTACAATTCTGGTATTTTTTTTTCTACTTCTTCTCCCTCTTTTCTTTGTTACATTTTATCTTCTGCCTCCACCACCAGGTGAGGCTCGCTGCTTTTGCTGAATGTTTGCAAAACACTGGTGGGGACCTCATGCATAAGACGCCACCCGCGTCTACTCTCCCGGTAGGGGACTGTGGGCCTCGGTGCTTTCCTCAGAATAGGATGTGGTTTCATGCAGGCCCTTAGAGTTCAGACAAAATCATTATTTTATTGGAGCTGCCATGCTTTGAGCCAAATTACTTTCAGGCACATTGTGGTTATTTCTTCCAGGACGCATCAGTTGCTGCAGTAATGCCGAGCAAAGGAAATCAATCAAAAACCTAGCTCTTGACAACAGCAGGCACAGGACAGCTTGTGGGCCTGCAGGTGAGCTCCAGGCTCCGGCAGGGATCCATCTGTTGTCCCCATGAAGCCCATTCTGTTTTCTCCTGACTCCCTGGGACATGCTCCCCTAGTGGCAGGTCCCAGAAGTACACCTCATCAACATAACGGGGGTGCATACAGCTCCCTGCCCAGGGAATAACACAGTAGGGGTGCATACAGCTCCCTGCCCAGGGAATGACACAGTAGGGGTGCATACAGCTCCCTGCCCAGGGAATAACACAGTAGGGGTGCATACAGCTCCCTGCCCAGGGGATGACATTGCAAAACCATCAGAGTGCATAGGGATGTAACCCCAGACCTGAGAAGGCAGCAGAATTGGGAATCCTCCCGTCTCCCGTGCCTGGTTACTTAACATCGTTATTCGTAAACATTTAGATACTCTGGAACATATTTATCCATCGCTTTATTCCCTCCAGGTGCATGAGGAGCGTAACAAAAAGAGAAAACTAGAAAAAAGACAGTTAAACTGAATCACATTGGGGAAAATTAAAAACATTTTTTTTTTCTGATTTTTATAGTGATGCTTTGTTTTTAGATAAAAATAACAAAAATAATTATAATAACTGCCTGCACACACACATGTCCAGTGTGGTTTACTGACAAATATTCTGTAACAAATAATGCACCATGATCACGACTACGTAGCATTTAAAGAGAGTTGGTTCAGGGTGGGATTTCCTCTACCGCCCAATAGGGAAGCATCCAGTGGACCGACTCTGTGAGCCCAGAGAGATGTGGGTGATTTACAATAGAAGCGGCTCTTGTTATTCTTCTAAACACCATTTGAGAAAGAGGGGCACGTGGGCTTCATCCCTGAAGGCAACTCCAGCAGGACAGGACTCGGGATCAGTGTGAACTAATCGCATGCATCAGGCACAGGGATAATGTACTCATCCTGTAATGCACCACCCCTGGCGGGTGACAGCAGGAACCCTCAGACTTACTTCAGACGTCTAGAAAGGACTGCATTCTGGGAATCGCTCAATTCCTATCCGTTTGACAGCTACCAGAGGTACCACTGGCTGACCTCTGCCTCTCCACCTCAGCTGCGTCTGCTCAGAAAGGATTGCAGCCCTGATGCTTACTTTCCGGGTTTCTGTTGGATTTTCTTTCCCCAAACCAGCAAATAAATGCACGTAGACCCACCCAGACTAAATCGCACCATGCACGGAGCAAGTCAAACTCAGTACTGATTAGGACGGTCCCAACTTGGATTTCTGCCTTATTGAAGAAGAAGATACTGGTCTGTGATAAAATGAACTCCTCTCAATTGACTCAGCTTGAAGGAGAAGGGTCTTGACAGCTGTTGGACTTTGCTTTGAGGCATGCAAACTAACACTGAGGGTGGCCTGCTTTGCAGAGGAAGATGGAACAGGGCACTCAATGCCTTTTGTGGTTCAACGCATGACCAAGCTGGACGGCCCATGATCTTCTTCAAGAAAACAGACTGCACTCTGAATCTGAACAAAAATCTTAACTTCTGAGCGTGGTCAAGACTCACCAAAGACTGCTATGAGACCATTCCAGATCTTTCCACAGTGTTCGAATTAAATAACAGAGTTACCAGGACAAAACACAAGCCCATATGGGATCTAAAATGTCCAGACTTTACAAAAACACTGTCATGAACAAAAAGCCTGCAGCAGCAATACAAAATGACTTAAAAAAAAAAAAAACAACCCAGGTCATTTGTTAGCTGGGCATGGTGGCACACACCTGTTTTTCCAGCTACGCCAGAGTCTGGGCGGGGAAGACCTTGAGCCCAGAAACTTGAAACCAAGTGCTAAACTCATATTTAGACCCCCATCTCAAAAAATATTTTTTTTTAAAAAAAGGAAAATTAAATCCTAATTATTTGTAAGTCATTTTATTTGCAAATTGCAGAAAAACATTGCATTGAGCAAAACCCTGCAAATAAGGGAAATTATCACAGAAATAGCAATGGATTTATCTAGTATTTCTAGCAATTATGTAGCACTGAAAAGTTAATTTTTGGTGTCCAAACCCTCAACCAAGATATCCATATACAAGTTTGCATTATTCTAGAAAAAAAAATGAATCTAGGTGAAATATATCATCTATATAAGAAGTTAGAAAATATAGACTTAAAATAGCATTTTTTTTTTAAAGAATAAAGATGTAAATTGGAAATGATTGTATCTGTAGTTACAGAATGGCTAGTGCTATGGTTTGGACCTGGAATGTGCTCCAAAGTGTCATGGTGAAAGCATTCTCTGTATCACAACCAAGATCAGAGGTGGGGCTTTTTGGCCATTATAACATCTCCAGGGCTATGAGTTTATCAGTGGATCCATCTATTGATGGCTGAATGGACTCCTTGGGAAATGGGACCTGGCCGGAGGAAGTAGGTCACTGGGCTATGCCCTGGAAGGATTTATCTTCTCAATCTCTTCCTGTCTCAAAGCTTCCCAGTTCCCTTGAGCTGAGCTGCTCTCCTCCTCCAGGCCCTGCCGCCATCTTGTTCTGCCTCCCCTTGGGCCAGAGCCATGGAGTCGGCCAACCATGGACTGAACCTCTGAAATCTTTCCTCCTCCAAGTTGGTCTTGTCTGACATTTTGGTCACAGCGCTACAAAACTAACCCACGTATATAAACACAGACTCCTAGACCTTCTATTTAGTCACTATCCATAGGCTACATCCACATACCAACATGTGTCTGCATAGGTGTGCCCACCTTTATACACACGTGTGCACACGAGGGAGAGTGAAACTGCTGTGTATTTACTTGGAAGCACAAAAGCACGTCCTCGATAATGAGGAAAGATACAAAATGTGTCTGGTTGAGATGATGAAAGAACACTGACCTTTCAAAGTCAATACGCGAACTCCATACCATTCCAGGTATGAATTTCAAAGCGCAAAACAGAAAGAACGAAACAACAGAGGTTCAAGCATGGGCGATTTTCTGTCACCAGCCACACCCATGTGAACTTAGCCAGGAAATTTAAAGTTGCTCCTCAGCTGGGCACGGTGGCGCCCACCTATAATCCCGGTGGCTCGGGAGGCTGAGGGAGGAGGATCTCGAGTTCAAAGCCAGCCTCAACCAAAGGGAGGCCATAAGCAACTCAGGGAGACCCTGTCTCTAAATAAAATACAACATAGGGCTGGGGATGGGGCTCAGTGGTCGAGTGCCCCTGAGTTCAATCCCTGGCACCAATAATAATAATAATAATAATTATTATTATTATTGAATAATAATATCATTATTGTCCAATATTATCGAATAATATGGAAATTCAGCACACTCCTGGAACAGGCTGATTTTTAGTTAGTAGACTGTGACCCTTTATCATTGTCTTTCCTTAACCCTGATAAACAACTAGGCTTTTATTTTTCCCCCCCTTCTCTGTTAGTGCAGATTTAGAAGTCGTAATCTGCATGTTGATTGTGCACAGTTTTGTTGATGTAATGTTTATTAAGGAAAGATCTATTGCATCTACTGATCATTTAGCATTGAACAAAAGATGATATGATTCAGAAAAGCTTGATAATGAATGTTTCACTCTGGAAATACAAACTCTGTCCTCTCCACTCCGAACGGCAGTTTCCCTGGCTTTTCAGCATTAAGTGCACCCAAGGCGGCAAAAATGACCTCCACGTCTACTTGAAATACTTTTTACATTATGATGTTTTTTTTTTCCCATGGCAAAAGATGTTTCTTAAGATATTATTCTGGGTTCTGTGTATCACCAAATCCAGGTAGTTCCACCTCATTATTGCACGTATATATATATAAAAAAAATACATAAACAAGACCTGGGCACAGTGGCATGCACCTGTATTCCCAGTGACTCTGGAGGCTGAGGCAGGAGGCCAGCTTGGGCAACTTAGTGAGACCCTGTCTCAAATTTTAGTAATTAAAAAAAATGAAAAGAGCCAGGGATGTAGCTCAGTGGTGGAGTAAGTTAGCACCTAAACACACACACACACACACTTAACATACTGGTCAATTATTTTGAAAACTTTAACTGGATATTAAGTGGATGCATTTTAAAGAACAGTATTTTTTAATCGCCAAATAACAATCCCTTCTTATTGAAATATTTCCCAGACATCATGTAATCCTAGGATGTCCAGTTGGATATATTGCTCTTTCTATAGCTGCAAAGAAATTCCCAGTTTTTGATTGTCATTCATGAAGACTGGATTTGTGGTGATAAAATATAAGGACTATTCACCAGATGTTTAAATACATGCATGAAGCACTTGCTGAAAATACATTTTTTTTTAACAGAGTGCTTCAAGGATGTACAAACAAAGCCCAAAAGTTCACAGGAACAATTAGAAACAGGAATCAGTTCTCTGACTTCTAGTGGCATCTCCTGAACTGAGAATCGTGCCTATAAACCCAGTGTCTTGGGAGGCTGAGGCAGGAGGATCACAAGTTCAAGGCCAGTCTCAGCAACTTAGCAAGACCCTAAGCAACTCAGCGAGACCCTGTCTTTAAATAAAATATAAAAAAGGGCTGGGGATGTGGCTCAGTGGTTGAGTGCCCCTGAATTTAATTCCTTATAGAAAAAGAGAACGTCAGTTTTATTAATGTTCACATGTCTCATTAGTAACGGTGACTGCTAGTTAGCAGTGGAGATGAAGAAATCCTAACTTCATTCTTTCCTATGACTGCTAATGAATATATCTTAGAAATGTTATTTCAGCATAATATTTGCCTTCTGTAAAACTCACCCCACGTAAGTCCATATGCATTTTTTATCATTATCATTCTGCTGTGACATAAATAATGAGCAGAGTTTGAAATGAAAAACAAGGGTAAATGAAAACTCAAATAAAGCAAAAAAACTTAAATGTCTTTGTTTTGTAAAAAAAAAAAAATTCATGTGCAATTGATTTTGGATAAATAAACTATATTTGCCTACAGAATCACAATTATAATTCTGTGACTTAAAAAAAAATTAAAATGACCTGCTTAGTATTGAGAGCCACAGCCAAAGCGAAGTGGCTCCAGCAAACTTCCAGCTGATTGGCTCACTGCGGCCCCAGCAACCAGCTGATTGGCTCACAGCAGCCCCAGCAAACTTCCAGCTGATTGGCTCACCGTGGCCCCAGCAACCAGCTGATTGGCTCCTCTGCGGTGATGCTCATTGGGCTGTTTTCCCGCCCTTTCAGAACACGGAGCTGTTCACTGGGGGACTTTTTTTGGCTCCGCCCATGTGACCCAGCCAATCGGCTTCAAGAGCAGGAGGATTGGGGAAAGTGGAGAGGCTTGTGGGAAACCCTTGGTGGCAGTTGGGCTCTGAGGGTTTTTTTCCTGAGGAGCTGTGTGGTGTGACATGTGTGTGTGTGTGTGTGTGTGTGTGTGTGTGTTTTCTAAAAATAAAGTTAGTTTCTTTTGACAAGTGGCTCGTGAATTGTGCCCAGCCAGACTGCGGCATTTGGTGGCCCGTTCGGGGAAGGACTGAGGGTAAGTAAACTGCTCGCCCCTGAGGGCAGGGCGAGAGGGTGGGTAGCCATTTGAAGATTCTTCTTTCCTTTTGTTTCGCTTTTGTTTTAAGTTGCCTGTCCCTGGAGATGGGTGAGATGGAAGAAAAACCACTCACATCGGAGGAAAAACTATTTGCGTCTGAGGAACAGATAGGGAGAAAGGGCCGGGAAACAGCCCAATGAGCATCACCACAGAGGAGCCAATCAGCTGGAAGTTTGCTGGGGCCATGGTGAGCCAATCAGCTGGTTGCTGGGGCCGAGGTGAGCCAATCAGCTGGAAGTTTGCTGGGGCCACTGTGAGCCAGTCAGCTGGAAGTTTGCTGGGGCCCACTGTGAGCCAATCAGCTGGAAGTTTGCTGGGGCCCACTGTGAGCCAATCAGCTGGAAGTTTGCTGGGGCTGCGGTGAGCCAATCAGCTGGAAGTTTGCTGGGCCGCTCTGAGCCAATCAGCTGGAAGTTTGCTGGGGCCGCTGTGAGCCAATCAGATGGAAGTTTGCTGGGGCCGCTGTGAGCCAATCAGCTGGAAGTTTGCTGGGCCGCTTGGCTGTGGCTCTCAACAGCTTAGAAGTTCATCTCTAGGCTACCCTGAGAAGACGTAGCGGGAGATGTCCCTTTGATTGATGACTGCCTCCTGTTGCTATCCGGATCTGTGATACAGACGTGCGCTTAGAGTCTATATTGCCTCTGAGATAAGAGGTTAATACCTTTTAGGGAAAAAAAAACCTTTTAGGCTCTGAAGATGAAAAGTACAGTCTGTCCTCAAAGTGTTGCCTGTCATCCTCGGGACTAGAAAGTTCCTGAGGGCAAATGTCTCCCCTTGCCAGTGTGTGGTCGGCCTTTTCCCAGTCGCCATCCATTCTCGAGCTGGATGATTAGTGACTTGTGGTTGATGGAGGATTTCAGGACAGTGAAACCCACGGAAGCCATCACAGCCCCAGGGATTTCCATCCCCACAGCACCTGGACAGTGGTCTTGATCATTTGGTACCCTCCTACCACGCAGATGACACAAGAGCATTTGGATTCAGAAAGACGGCTCAATATTGAACCCCAGAAATGTCCGGGCACGGGGGGTTGCACACCTGTAATCCCAGAGGCTCGGGAGGCTGAGGCAGGAGGATCTCGAGGTCAAAGCTAGCCTCAGCCAAAGGGAGGCCGTCAGCAACTCAGTGAGACCCTGTCTCTAAATAAAATACAAAATAGGGCTGGGGACGGGGCTCAATGGTTGAGTGCCCCTGAGTTCAATCCCTGATACCACCTCCCAAAAAAGAAGCTGAACTGGGTTCAACTCAGAAACAAAAATCAGGGCTCAGAATCATAACACTTCTTTTATTTCTATGCAAAAAAAAAAAAAAAGATTTTAAAAGAAAATGAAAGTTGGCCCAAGGCATAGCTAAGCAATTAACAGATGGAGTCTGGCCAGTGAGCTTTCCCCAAATTGGCGGATCTTTCCATCACGACGAGAAATAAAGATGGGAAACAGTACAAAGACATTATTTCTTAACAGATGGCCCAGATTCTCACAACTTCCAATCCACGGTGTTGACAGGGAGGTGGGGGGAAATGAGCAGTCACAGCAAATTGTTGTCTGACTGAGCTAACTACTGAAAATAAATCCCACACAACCTGCAGTCTGGTTCACATATCCAACGCCTAAAAAATCCCTGCCTAAGTATCTGCAGATAAGATGCCTCAGAACACGTGCGTGTGCATGCAGAGGGAGGGATGGGTGGGACACATTGGGAGGAATGCTGCAGATGTCCACGCAGACATGCACACACGATCGCACAGAGCAACACACACAGAGACACACTGCAGTGAAATATGGGCATGTCATTTTATTCTATCTTATTCTAATTTTATTTAGAGACAGGGTCTCACCGAGTTGCACAGGGAGTCTCGCTAATTTGCTGAGGCTGGCCTTGAACTTGAGATCCTCCGGCCTCAGCCTCCCGAGCCACTGGGATGACAGGCGTGCGCCACGGCAGCCAGCTGACGTCCTAGTTTCTAGAATTCCCATGCACGCTAGCTTTCGTGGCCTGGAGGAATTAGAGTTGCTCCCTGGTCGGTTTTAAAATAAGAAAAGGTGCTGGATCCCGTGGGTGGGCCCAAAGCAACCAACCACAAGGTTCTTCTGGGATGGAAGAAGGAGGAAAAGAGACGGAGAGGATAAAGCATTACCCTTTTCAAGGAGCCAGCCCAAGTGCCATGGTTCTCTTTGAAGATGTGGGGATGCGGGACTGGAGGCAGGGACGAGGCACGGGTGGACGTCAGTGGAGGTTAGAACACACATTCTCCCCTCTGACCCTGCAGAAGCAAGACAGCCCTGATAACACCTTCACTTCAGCCCGTTATGGCCAGTACCAGGCGGTGACCAGAAAGGGGAGCTCACAGAACTGCGTGGCTCCATGTCACCACGTTGGTGGTAATTTGTGACGGCCGTGTCCGGGAGCCCATGCTACTTCCTAATGGTGCCATTTCTTTGCAGGAGGTGTGGACGCCTCCGGATGTGTTTTTTTGGGAGCTGGACGTGACCTTGGAGACGCGGCATTGAGTTGTCACCTGTCGGACAGAACCTCTGGGTTTAGTCCCAACTGTGAGTCTGAATGTCTCCTTGTCTTGGCCTTTTCAGACTCTACGCTTGTGTCCCTCCACGGCATATTAAGAGTATCAGGTGTTGTGTGGACGGAGAGAAAAACCTCACCCCAACTCAGCTTCTCCTCCTGAGCTCCACGGAGCTCTCGTGGCTTCTGACACCGGCTCTCTGTCTGCACGTGGCCCCCTCCAGGAACAGCCACGTGATCGGCGATCCAGAGCCGGCTAAACGCTGTCCTTTCTGTTTTTAAGGAGACTTTGCTGCCTCGTCATGGTTGAAGCATGAGGGGCGTGGCAATGCCGCCGGACAGGAAGGGTCTGCTCCAGTGCAGTGGACTGAGCGGGAACCACTACCCAGTCCAACTTCTTGGACTCTCTGGGCGGCATTCCTTTCTCCAGGGTGGGGCAGGAGCCCTTCCGAAATGGGGGTGTATGATGATTTGCTATCAGACGAGGGAGGTGTGATAGTCAGCCTTCCACCGCTATAATGAAATACCCGAGATAATTCACTTAGAAAGAAAAAAGGTTGACCGTGGCTCACAGTTTGGGAGGCTCCTGTCTATGTCATTGACCCCATTGCACCTCCCCCAGCCCCCCTGCTCTTAAAGGTTGGGACACTCTCCAGCAGTGTCACCCTGGGGACCACGTCCTCAATTCTTGAGCCTTGGGGACACTCCAGAGTCACACCATAAGACCTCTCCTGCTACTGTCTAGCTTTCTCTGACCCCATTTACGTCCTACCTGGGACTCCACAATTTTGCTTTTCTAAGACCGATTTCTCTGCCGTCCACTGCTCTTTCTGGCATGGACTTCTTACCCGGTGGTAGACGGTTCTCTCAGTGCCTAAAACGAAGGGAAAGAATGGTTTCCGATGAGCCACATTGCTCTGGCCAAGATGGCCCCAGAGAGTCTGCGCTGGCTCCCGTCAGATCCAGAACACTTTTGCAGACCTGGGATTCCCCGGCATTAGCCTCCGATCCCTCAGGCTTTCTGAGCTTATGGAATCAAGGACACTGGCCGCCTGTGGGTACAGTTCACAGCCACGTCAAGCACCAAGTGTTTCCTTGCTTTTAAAAAAATGTATACTGAGCAAGAAAAGGAAAAGTGGCCGAGGGTTTTTCTGCGATGCCGATCGCTATATAGAAAAACGTGGAAGAAGGAGAGATCATGGACAGCACCCATTTTTAGGTTAGTGGACAGTCCAGGCCAGTTATAAGTGGGAGGGCTAGAGACTCCTTCTGACGTGTGGACTTGGACTTTTTCGAAAGGAGTTGGGGAAAGACTCAGTACTGGATTGGGTTCCCAGCGCCATTCGGGGTTGGCCCGGGTGGCCGTAGGAGCAGACCCTGTCCACCAGGTCCTTTGTATGCAGGTCACCCCACGCATTCCCGGAGGACTGGGCTTTCACAATGGACTCCTCCTAGTGGGCACCCCGTCCCACCTACTGCCCCCCCCAGGAGCCCCGTGCGCAGCCCCGAGTGGGCAAACCCTTCAAGGACTGGAAATTCTCCTTTATTCCAGAATTGCCTGGAAGGCGCCTCCCAGCCCCCAAGCCGAGCCTTTGTTTCCCGAGGCTCCCGTCTCCAGGGCTAAGAATCCTGGACAGACATCAAGTGACGTCCCAGGAGCCAAGTCCCCAATGTCCTGTGTGGCTGGGAGAAGACGCAGCCCTGAATAGCAAACAGCAGCCCCAGTGAGAGGTTTCTTAAGGGGATCAAACGCATGCCAGAGACCTGGAAGAGCTTCACAGAGGTGGCGGGAGCTCTCCTCCGTCTCCACAAGAACACCCACGTTCAAGTTCTCGGTTACGGGCTGGGTGCTGTGGATCGGGTGCTGACGGGAGCTGGTGCCTCGTGGCCCAGCGGGGCTGCTTGCAACGCCAAGTCCCTCGGCAAGACTCGTCTATTCCCTGAGTGGCACCCCAAGTGTCCCCTGTGCTTTTTACAGCGATGGGGGAGTCAGCAGCTGGATGGATGCGGATGTTTGGGCTTTGGGTCTCCTTGGAGGAAGGTGGCATTGGACCAGATGATGAGAACACAGCCCCTGGGAGGGAACACAAAGGGAGGTGCACGTCTTCTCTTGTGCACACAGTGACAGTGCAATGGAGAGGGTCAGTCCTGCTGGCAGGTGGCAGAATTGGGCTGTGGGTACATCTCGGGAGCCACTCGGAGATGCCCAGGGCAAGGCACTGGGAGGATGACGTAAGGGGGGGCGGATACCAGATCTCTGGCCTCTTCTCTCCAGCTTGACATCGAAGTCACAGCCGGCCCTCTGAGGGGAAGACGGGGTTGCAGGTGACCAGGACAGTGGAGAACATTTTGCACCCATGTTCTGGAAACGCTGGGCATCTTTACCCTTAGCATGGCCCCCCTGGGAGTCCAGTCCTGGAAACGACTTCAGGAAATCCTAAATCATTGGGTGCCGTTCACACAGGAAAAAACAAGACATGAAATCATTCTCCCATGGACAAAAACATCTGGTGTCTTCCACCGACTCCGTCGGCTAACATTCACTCATTAGGGAAAATAGTGCTTTGTTGATATTTATAGTGAACATTTGACACAGTTCAGTCCGCAGCCACGAGTTTCTATACAATGCATTAACGCAGGATTTGGGGTAACATTTGCCCATGAAATATACCTCCAGCCGGGGCGCGGTGGCACACACCTGTCATCCCAGCAGCTTGGGAGGCTGAGGCAGGAGGATCGTGAGTTCAAGGCCAGCCTCCGCAACTTAGCAAGGCACTAAGCAACGCGGGGAGACCCTGTCTCTAAATAAAATATGAAAAACGGGTGGGGATGGGGCTCAGTGGTTAAGTGCCTCTGGGTTCAATTCCCGGGTACCAAAATATGGATGTGTGTGTGTGTGTGTGTGTGTGTGTGTGTGTGTGTGTGTGTGTGTATCTCCAAAGTGCGCCCTCGATTTGTAGTGTGATCTGACTTGGCAGTTATTTCGGGACTCAGAAATATTGGGTTAAATCACATCTACCAACCTCATCCTTTTAATTTCATCCCAATAATCACATCAAACCTGCCCAAAGGATTTCTATTTAGTATTTTTTTTTTCCTTAAAATCTCCATCCTGGACTTCCCAATTCACCATGCGGTTGGCTCTTTGACCCGCAGGGGTCAAACCCTGGCAGACCCCAGGGCGCTGAATCACTGGAAGCAAAACCATATAAATGTAGCAGTTGCCGGGAAGTCCTTGGTAAGTCCTTAAAAGGTGCATCCTCAAGTCTCCCAGATTTACTCAGATCCTGAAAGTGGAGGGATCTCTCTCTCTTGTGCACAACAATAAAAGCAATGACAGTTTTGTCCTGTTAGAGAGGTAAGGGAGGGCGGAGAAATCGTAGCAATAGTGTGCATAAAAATGGAAAAAGTTGTGCATTATCTATCAGGGTCCAGGCCAGGGGTCCAGCCCATGAAGTGCGGCAGGGGAGCTATGCTGTGGCTCAATTGCAAGTCTTTCATTCTGCACCAGGAGTTTGGAAAGCCTCATGTGGCCGCTGCGTGGTTGAACCAATCGGGACATCACATCAAAGCCTGCACCTTCAAGATCCTGAGGGACTCAGTCAGGGGTTGATTCAAAAACAAAGAACAACCCAGAACAAACAATAAGCTGCTTCCAAAATATCAAGTCACCGTGACATTCAGCTTCCTCTCCGTCTATGCACAGATGATAGCTTAGTGTCATAGAGATGTATTGCAGCAGAGACTTAGAAACATCGTATTCTGTGCCTATGTGCATAGTATTCATGTATATACACAAAGTGTTTCCTATTTATAATATTCAAAATATAGCTTTCCATGCCCATGTGTGCATGGTACTTTGTGCATATACACGTAGCATTCCGTACGTATATGCATAGTATTTTCTACTGGCACACATACTTACGCAAATGCATCTGTGTGCTTATTTATGACAGTCTGGGTGCAAGTTCGTCTTTGTGACTTGAGTCTGGGAGACAGCAGGCTGGCAGGAGGAAGGCTTTGGCGGTTTACTGAAGAACCGTGGAGCTAGGGGGTGCGCGCGCGTCTTCAGAGCCTGCCAATCACTAGCCACCTGACCTCGGGCAGTTGGCTTCAGCAAGCCTTGCCTCACCGTCCTTAGCTTGAACACCTTGTCAGTCCCACAGGGCGTTTGAAGAAATAAGCAAAGGAAGGAGCCAGTCCTCGGTAAATGGGAGTCTGGAGGCTAATGCTAGCCTCTCCAGTAAATTCTAACAAACCTCAAGGATGGTCTTTCGCTGCACCCAGCAGCTCAGCCCTTCCAGAAAGTCGTGAGGGATGTTTTGCATTATTTGGAATGAAATCCACTGCGTCGGGTTGGCTGCTGTGTGAGATGAGGAAGGAGATATTGAAGGCGAAAAGGTCAAGTCGGGATCTGCTTTGGATTGCAGGATGGTCTGGCGCTCTGTGCAATAACCGATCAATTCTAATTGGCCGTCTTGGACGGCCCTGAAATCACAACCAGCTGCCTTTGTTGTGAAAAGGCGAGGAAAAGAGCAATCATCTCTGCTAACCTTCTAGAAAGAACCACAGTTATATTGGACGGACCCCACACTTCATCGGTATTTCCCACGATAAAATTCTCTATTGCACCCAAAGCAAGTTTGAACGGTGCCCATTCTATCTATCCCGGTACCTATTATGTGTGCTTATTTGCTTCTACGCTCCTATCTGTATCTGCACTATTATGTATCATTTAATCCAGAGAATAAAGTGCGGGAAAAGCCACCCCAGTGCAATGAAAATGTGAAGCTTCAATATGACATTTTTGGGCGTCTTCAGTTCAGCAAGTAGGGACAGAGCTAACATTGGTCATTCTGCACCTCCTCAAGGTCTGAGGACTGGTCTGCAGCTCTGGGCACATGTTGGAATCACCCGGGGACATTTTAAAATGGCATTGATGTGCACGGTTCACTCCGGACCTGAAGGTGCCGGAGGGAGGACACTGGTCTCCTTATAAACCAGCCCGTTGTGACGGCCTCTGACCCAGGGTGAGGGTCACAATAATCACCAGAGCCCATTGTTCCAAACTCGACCTTTAAACTCTGCGTTCACCTGAAACTTGGTTCTGTTTCCTACTCTAGGCGATGCTTCGTTTTCTAAACAATGGTGAATTTCAATGTCCTTTTATTGCTTCAGGTCCACTCGAGACCATAAATGTGCAACCCAATTCCTCTCAGGAAAATGATTTTTTTTTTCAAATCTATACGTTTTACTTGCCCATAAATTTTAGTTTCATTGGACGCATAGATTTTTTTTTTTTTTCCGGACAGACTTGTTGAGCATTCAGCCGTTTTTTTAAAACAACCCACTGATGGAAATTCAAGATGAAATCAGATACACGTTGAGCTGATCGTTTGTACCGTGTTAAAGTTAAAATTCATATAAAGTAAATTACATTCTGCTTTAGAGGAACGTGAAAAAAAAAAGGAAATATTTCCTCAAGCTAATTTACTTAGGGAATTGCATGTGTTTTAGATGTTCACCTGCTTAAAACACATTGGCTTGTACACATGTGATAAAACTTGCAAAGAATTAAATGCACACAAAACCCCACATGTACACCTTAGCCTGCGTGCGTATGACATATGGTGGGTATCGGCATCAATTTCCTGGTTGTGATATTGTGCTATAATTTTGGAAGATATCACATTACGGGAAACTCGTTGAGGGGTGAGAGGAATAATCTCATGATTCAGCCAGGCGTGGTGGTGGCCCATGCCTATAATCCCAGCAAATCCAGAGGCTGAGGAAGGAGGCTCACAAGTTTGAGGCCAGCCTCAGTAGCTTAGTGAGGACCTAAGCCACTTGGTGAGACTTTGTCTCAAAATAAAAACTGCAGAAATAGGCTGGAGATGTGGCTCAGTCATAAAGCACCTGTAGATTCAATCCTCAGGGCCAAAAAAAAAAAAAAAAAAAGTTCAAGGTAGAGAAGAAATGGGTACACACCCTGTGTCCCAATGCCTATTTTCAAATTTCAGTTCTCTCACCCCTAAATCTGCTTTTCCTTTAACAACAAGGTCCATCAATCACAAATCAGTAAACATTCTACAACTTATAATAATCTTATAAAATAATGATCTTATATGATAATCTTATAATATACTTACAATATCTACGAGTTACTAAACAGAATGCACATTTAATACCGAATACGCCCTCCACCCATGTTGGCACTGGGGAATTAGGTGGTATTGCTAAACATCACCTTTGAACGGAGGTGAGCTTCACACAATGTGAAATGCACCTTTACCAAAAGCAGCACGATTCAGTGGTATTTCGTACATTTTCAATGGTTCACCATCACGGCTTCTGTCTGGTTCCAGAACATTTCCATCAATCAGAAAGTACTTTCTGCTCCTCTGGATTGACCATCCTGCATCCTTCCCCCACACCTATTCTTGTCCTATGTAGCCTTCCGCACCTGAATTCCCGGTGGTGCTACAAACTTCGTAAAGCTGTACTTTACGAAGGTAGGGGAGATTTTAGGCCTTCCATATTTTATGGAGTAGTAAAAAGAGACATTTGAGTAGATGCTATGAATACCGCCAAGATCCTCAATTTTCCGGATACGTCCAGGCAGGGAAAAGCAACTTAAAACTGCAGACTCCAGTTTTACTACAGATTAGGAGTTGCAAGTTTCAATACGATGAAAAGACCCTGAAGTGTTGATTGCCAAACTCCAAAATATACTCGTTAAACTGAAGTTCTGTCCTGTTCACACTGAGCAGACGCCAAATTCCATTCATACTTTCGGGGAGACTTAGATGTTTTGAAACTCTCATAGGACACTGGTGATTTTTCTTCTTAAATTAAAGGAAAGAGAGAAGGATGGGAGAGAGAGAGAGAGAGAGAGAGAGAGAGAGAGAGAGAGAGAGAGAGATATTTCTTTAAGAAATGAATGGATCAAATCCCCAGACGGGTTTAAAGATGCTTTATTACTGAATCAGTATGTACAAACTCTAACGGGAAAATCACGCGAGTCATGGAATATCAGGCTATGTACAATACTTTCTTGTTTTTTTTTTTTTTTTTACAAAACGTTTTTTACAAGGTTACTTCTCTCTAAATAACACGACAGACATACACAGAAATCCGACTGTTTTTTTTTTATTACACACATAAATAAATACTGACTTTCAATGACCGTGCGAGAAGCGACATGACTTCCACAGACCTTTTGGGGTGAGAGGGTAACAGCTCTGTTATCTGCAAACTACGTTATAATTAAAGAAGAGGAGAAAAATAATAGCTTTATAGAGAACTCAGTTAATCACTCTATAAACTGGATAAGTTGCTAAAATATTCAGCAGAGGTAAGACAGTCAGGCGGGTCCAAGCCTCACAGGAAACCGACCGTGGTCATGCAGAATCACAGGTGAGAGTGCACGTCTGCACGGATCCCTTTACATTTCAAGATGAAGTTTCAGGAACATGCAGATACTTAGCCTTGGTGCTCTGGTTATGGTGTAAATCCTCATTTATTAAGATTTAGAGTTATTTGCCATTATGGGGGTGTGTGAATTTGAAACACGGTGGACACAGAGTAATAAAGGACATAAATAAGTCAGTATTGTACGTGGCATTTGCTGATACATGGGGCAAGATGAATATGTGCTCTTGCAGGATGCAGACACAAGCTGAAATTCAGTCTGGAAACTACATTTTGCACGGGATGTAGGAACAAAATTAGAGTCTATTCGTTTCTTGGCTAACCCACAGCTCCTGGGGCTTTTCTCCTGCCAACGATTAGGTTTCTTATAAAGGGCAAATTCTCATCTTTTCAGTAAACATCACTCTCGAGCACCAGTTCTCCATGGGGTCTTCTCGTACCCCCTGGGGGGACAGGTAATCACCCTGCAATGCATAGCTCCCTACAGCAAAGACGTCTGCAGCCTCAATTTAAAAGTGCTACATTTGAGAAATCCTGATCGATTTGAGTCCGTTCATGTGGGTGTCGGGGAGCTGGGTATTTCTAGGATTTGGGTGTGTTTTTAATCTGAAAGTATTACTTAATAAGCATTTCCAAAATAGCTGTCATAAACTTTATTCTCTTTAATACGCCATATGCCGTAACGAGCTATTTAAAGGACACACGGTAGTTTGTAAAAATCCTTTCCATGAAATTCCATTAGAAAAAGATGTGGGCACAGAAAAATTCATCACTAAGGAGTGAATCTGTATCTGGTGGGGGGATATTATTGATCAACTCGATTTTTTTAATCATTGGATTTCTACTTTTCTCATCAGAGAGAAATGCGTCTAATTTCAATAAAACACATTCAAAAATGATGAACTAAAATGGTATCTTATTTTGGAAAAAAAACGAATAGATTTTTGTCACTTTTGTTAGGGCACTCACATTTCTAAAATTCAAAAAAAAAACTTAACAATTTTTGATGATTTGATTATTTCTGGGGATTACTAAAATTCAAAAAAAGAAGCATATTTCTTTTACAACTTCATTAACAGTGTTTTCCTTTCAGTAACACTATTAAAATTTAAAAATCTGAGTAACATAACAAAATTAGACTCTCATAAAAGCTGTTTTGGATTTCTTAAGGATGATGTTAGATTCAGATTCATCATCTGAACTGAAAATATATTTGCTCGAGGTCTCCTCCCCAGACAAAAGAAGCACGATTAAATTTTATAGCATTAAATTTACACAATAATTTAATAATATTTTTGTATCTATGCACATACTCTCCTGCATTTTTAACTCTACAAAAGTACCAAACTCTGCTGGCACACGTATTTTGACTTGTTTCGTGAGAGGTTTAGGTAAAAAGACATGCACGTGGCCAATCGTTAACGGTTTCAGTGTTTTTGAAACCTTAAGAGATTGAAATTCAGATGCTGGTGATGACCCTAGAATCCGTCCTAGTTGGGGATAGCGAATGCATGCTCTGGTTATTTTCCTGTAGGGGTCAGTACCTGAGTAATTTCGTGTAGGAGTACATCGTCCCACGGACATATGCACAGACATAGATGAGCACACACACACACTGGTGCTGCAGAGACGCACATCTATGCACATCTTAAACCACGGATGTGCGTGTTCCCTCAACTCAAATAGTTCTGTGTTTCAGGTTGCCCCCTCCGCCCCCCAAACTCTGCACCACCGTGACCTTGATGACGTCTCGTGACTTGAGTTCCTTGTACTTGGGGATGGTCTGGAGTCGAGTAGATTTTGCAATCAAAAGAGATTTAATAGATTTGAGAAAGTAAAGGTTAGTGAAAGGGAAACAATCATCCTTTTGTTCTTATCAATCAAAGACTTATTTATTTATTTATCTTTTACTTCATGGAGAACATTCTCACGTGCAAATGAGCTCCCTCAGATTCAGAAAAGACACAAACTCGGTTAAAGGTCTTTCAAAAACGCTCACGGGTTCAGATCTTTTCATTCGAAGCAAGACGTTTTGTAATTTCTTGACAGTGAAACAAAGCAGATTAATGGTGGTTTTCTGCACTAACAAAATAAATAAGTTAACACACCAGGAAAATCTCCCACAATGGGCGAACTACTAAAAGGTGTCCTCGAGAAAGAATTTTCATTGTTCCAAGGCAAAAAAAAATCTAGGAAGCATCTTAATCCATTGAGTTCCTCTGCTTTGTGGTGTCTGGTTAATAATAAGTCACAGACTGGATCGTCAGTATTCTTTGTGTAAAAAGAAACCTGATACGCTTAATGCGGGACCATTTTTAGATTCGAATTTAGGAGTGTAATTCAGAGTACAAAGTCTGTGAGTTAAAAACCACCCATCCATGATAAAAAAGGCTCTTATGAAAGATTGGAGACGTCAGGCCCAAAGGCTTGTCAATCAAAACAATAATTTAATCAAGTCTGATCTGTGGACTCAAGGTATGTGGGATATGCATGTGAACCGGGTCCCGGTCCCAGTCCTCAGCTTTGATATTTTACTGTTCCAAATTCAGGGAGATCTCGAGTCTGCAAATAGTCCATCGAGATGAGCAAAACCGTCGACAAGACTGAAATTCAGGGTTGACTGGACCTGGTCTGGTTTTCATGAGGGAACTCTTGTCCGTCCTGGGGACTGACTGCGCTGTTCCAGGAGCAGCTGGGGCTAGCAGAGGTGCACAGAATTGCCCGGGAGACGAAGGTATCGCAGAAGTACCTGCCGCTTCTTTGGGGGCGGGTGGCGGGGGGACGTGGCCATGTCCCCGGTCCCTCCAAGCCTTGGAGCAGTTCAGTACCTTTCTGGAGAAGGCTTGTAATGATGCAGGTGAGGGTGTTTCAGGTGGGGTCCTAGAAGTGACAAAACCTCTCGGTCACATTGCTCCACACATAGTGAACAATAGTGCAAACCCACGGACTGCAGCTAGCGCTCGCTGCCTCTGCGGGAAATCCTTCCTATTGCAACCCTGAGGGCCCCGACACACGTTCACTCATTCTCTTCTCTGTCTTGCCCCAATTTTCCCTTCCTCTTTCCTTGTGCCCACCCCCCAACCCGTAAAATGACCAAGAGAGAAGCTCCTAGTCCTTCATGCAAATCATGATCTTCTTTATTATTTCCTCCAGGCACCATTTTAAAAAGGAACAAGTGATTTTGGTCAACAGAATTTCAAAGGAGCTTTTTGGAGAAACGTTTTATTCCACCGCTACAAATGCAGAGAGAGGGCCCGCAAACTCTCTCAGGGAGACAGTTTCTGCTTTTCTGCAAACCGCAAAGCCAACCAGGTCGTAGATGCAAATGCCATCCACTGTTTCGAAAAATCAGAGCTCAAGTTCAAAGGCAGGCTCAGCAACTTAGAGAGACCCTAAGCAGCTTCTCGAGACCCTGTCTCTAGATAAAAAACAGAAAGGGCCGCGGAAGTGGCTCAGTGGTTTAGCGGCTCCTGGTTCAATCTCCAGTACCAAAAAAAAAAAAAAAGATTAATCTCAATTTTCTTATCCATGCACAGATCTTTAAAAATTGGCTTTTGAATTTAAGCAATAAAACTTTCATGAGCTCCATGATCTAAACATCATCAAGAGGCTGCTATTCATTTGGGAAGACTAGGTGAGCATATTTTTTCATCAATTTTACTTAATTTGGCTCTAAATAGAGTAGATGCCTGGGTGTACTATAGGAAAACTCCTGCCATATATAATCGTAAAATCTCTAATAAAAAAAAAAATGAGCATCTTCACAAAAACCAGTTCTTGTGTTTTAATCTATGAAAATCTTGATTTTGCCTGGTGACGTGGCACACACCTGTCTTCCCCGCGGCGCAGGAGGCCGAGGCAGGAGGATCCCGAGTTCCAACCCAGGCCTGGCAACGTAGTGAGGCCCTAAGCAACTCAGTGAGACCCCATCTCTAAATAAAAAGACTTAAAAAGGGCTGGAGGTGTGGCTCCGTGGTGAAGCACCCCCGCAGATCCCATCCCTGGTACCCCAAAATAGTAATAATAAAAATAAGCTAAATTCTCAAAAATATCTTTAAAATTTTTAAACTTAAAAAAAAAAAAACTTCAAAGGGATATATGAAACTCTAGGCTTTTCCCACGTGTCCTTACGGATTCGGGGACAAGGAAAATGTATCATGTAGAAGATAAAATGGGAGGAAGGAAGAAGAATCTAGAAGGAGTCAGGCAGGACCAACAGGCGTGCAAGGCAGGAAGCACCCTCCACCTACTTTTCACGAAAGCGAATCCAGTAAATAGAATCAGGCGGGGACCGTCCTGTTCCAGAGAAGGAGAATCCGTGCTTCCCAGACGTGCATACTCACTAAGGCCTGCTTCTCCCTTTTCACCCACATCCTGCCCGGCCGGGCGCCTGGCCCCCCGGGTGTACTCACTGTGGGCAGCCGAGGGCGGCAGGCCTGGCGTGCGGAAGGTCTTGATGGTGGCCGGCCCTTCTCCTCCGGTGGTCAGCAGTTGAACTTCCAGCCGGTAAAGGGTGGATGGCCTCAGGTTGGGCACCGTGAGCACGTGATGGTCCTGCAGGGTGACATGCGACACAGGCTCATCAGTGACCTGGGGGGACACAGTCCGTGGGGACCAGAGTCTCATGCACGTCGGCTGGCTTCTGCAAGCCGCAGCTCGGTCCAGGCTCCTCCTAACTTTCTGGACTTCTCTCTGTGGTTTCTTAGCCCCTGACTCAATGCCTGGCAGCCGAGACCCTTGGCAGAGATCAAGTGTGCCCAGAGGCCAGTTCTCCGCCCGCCCATTCCTCCCCCTGATTCCTTCACGTGAGACTCCTCCATGGAGTGAGGTTCCCAGCGGCTCCTCCTGTGATGTGGATCCTCCACGGTCCCAACGGCGGCCAGGGAGCCAACGGGTCTCCCCACCACACGGTCCACCCGCCGGTGCCCAGACCCGGGTCCGACCGCGGGCATTCATGAGACCACCACGTCCCCGTGGCCACGGGCCCTCTCCTTCCGGGGGTTTTTAAGGCGTTTTTGTTTCTTTTGAATTTTGGAGCAAGGTTTGGGTGTTCTAAGAAGGTTTTCCCACACATGATTTCTTTTTTTTTCTTCCCAAGCCAAGGAATTCAGTGGCTTGGAAGAGTGTCCAACTAATCAGGGGCTGTTGCCAAAGTTGAAGGCGGGGGGAAGGGGAGACAAACAACAAACCTCTTTGAGCTATTTTTCCCCCCAATTCAGCACTTCAAACAGGGCATGTCCACTTGGATCAGAGGGACACGGGGTGACCAAAGATGGAGGGAAATGGCTGGGTTTGCTTTGGATAGAGGTGGGGCAAGGCCTGTGGCCCTAGCAGACAGTGGGTGACGACTGCATCCGCCAGTTCTTAACTCTTTCTTTAAATATCTTTTTTTTTTTAGCGGTAGATGGACACAATAATTTTTATTGATTTATTTTTGTGTGATACTGAGGCTCGAACGTCCCACGTGCTGGGCACAGCCCCAGCCCCAGTTGTCAACTGGGATCCTTGTGACCACGAGGTCTAGCGCTCACAAAATGATGCGCTCAGGGGACAGGAGCAGAAACGGGAGTCCAGGTCACGGCGGGCAGCACGACCCACGTAAGCTACTCCAAGTGGCCATGGGAAGTGAGCCTGGGACACCCACGTCGGGGGTCTGGGGACCGAGGGACACCTACTGAAGGCAGGATCTGGGACTGGGAGATGATGCTGTTGGGCAGACTGTTCTGCCTGCTCTCCGTGGTGACCTCCGCCCACGTCACTTGGAACCCCGTCATGGGCTGGTAGAGGTGGGCCTTGGTCATCTTCCAGGAAAAGTGGCCAGTGATGTTGACGTCTTGGACCACGAAGGAGGCGGAAAGGTTCTCTGGCTTGGCCAGGACTTTGGACCCAACGGGACCTGTGGGATGCAAAGCCAGGAGGTCAGGGAGCGTCCCCAGGGGCTGGTGGGTGTGTGTCTCATACAGAAAAACCAACCCAGAGCAACCGCAGGCAGCCGCTCTGCAAGGAGGAACATTTTCAAAAGGGTCACGGACCACCAGGGACCTGGACGGGCAACAAGTCCTTCCTACCTGCGTCACCGGGACAATTAACGTGCTTGTGGCTTTTCCCCTTCAGGGCAGAGCACGGCGGGGTGGAGAAGAAAATGGTCTCTGCCTTCGAGTGGCTCTTGGGCCGGAGAGGTTGGACGCTCACCTTATATTTGCAGGAAAAGGACAGGTCCTGAAGAATGATGTGATTTTCCTGGAACAAGAGAAAGAGAGGCAGAACGTTAGATGGTAAGTCCTTGGGAGGCTGAGGCAGGAGGATCGTGAGCTCAAAGCCAGCCTCAGCAAAAGTGAGGCCCTGAGCAACTCAGGGAGACCCTGTCTCTAAATAAAATGCAAAATACGACCTGTTACATGCACAAACCAAATGCATCCCCAAACTCCACAGGGCCGATGAGTACAGTCGTGTCCTTACGTGGGTCACGGCAGATGATGTCTCCGATCCGGCCGTTTGGTTGTGGGCACACACCTCCGGAAACCACTGCACGTGGTATCTGTTGATGCTGGGATCTGTGGTGTCAAAACACACAAAGGAAACAGCCTGGTAGTCACGTTCCGCCTGTGTGAGTCAGCGTGCCTTGACTGTCACAAATACCTGACAGAATCCACTTATAGAGAGAAAAGGTTCATTTTGTTTTCCGGGTTCAAGATCACCCTGGGGCAGACACATTGCTTTCAAGCATCTGAGAAAGCAGCACACCATGGTGGGGACAACCGGCTGAGCCAACCTGCTCCCAGCATGGTCAGGGAGTGAAAAGAGAAAGAGAGGAAGAGGCCAAGGTCCCAAAGATTCCTTGGGGACATGTCCCTAACAACCAAAAGAACTCCCACTAGGCCCCACCTCTTACAAAGGCTCCGTCACCTCCCAGCCAAGTTGGGGACCAAACCTTCAACACATGGGCCCTGGAGGACATTCCAGGTCCAAGCCATGTAGCCTGATGTTCTTAAAACGGAGACAACAGAGCCGGGTGCGGTGGCACACGCCTATCATCCCAGCAGCTCGGGAGGCTGAGGCAGGAGGATCACGAGTTCAAAGCCAGCCTCCGCCAAAGGGAGGCCCTAAGCCACTCAGGGAGACCCTGTCTCTCAATAAAATGCAAAATAGGGATGGGGACAGGGCTCAGGGGTCGAGCGCCCCTGGGATCAATTTCAGTACCCCCCCGCCCACAACTGAGAGAGCAGGAAGACAGAAAATAAAATTTTACAGACACGCATAAAAAATGCACAGTCAAAGGCGGTATTATACAGATTCAGTAGAAATCCTGATTATTTAGTGAATATGGAGAATAAACCTGTGTTGACATTTAAGCACGGCAGAGAAATACAGCAATGACTCAGTGCAACACTATCAGTCGCCCCAGTGTGCCCCGGGGTGTGCAAGGCCCGGCTCGGCCCGATTCACCCCTCATCTGGAACGTTCAGGCCAAGCGTTTGCTGAGGGTTTGCAGATGGGAAGGAATCTCTTTGAAGAAATTGGGTTGATGTGGTGGGAACTGGTTTTGAGCAACTTGGAAGCAGAAAAGAAGCTAGTGAAATAGGAGAGAATGAAGAGATATAAAGTGGGCACCCGTGACATCGAGTTCAAAAGGAAACGGCGTACGAAGGGGCTCTCAGGCTTACATGGCAGACATCAAGGCCCGTTAAAAGAAAAAAAAAAGAATTCTGCATTATACGTAAGGATGAAGTCAATCCATGAGTAATGGACCACATACAAAGGGCCGCCCTCATGCATCCTGCAAATGGACGGAACTAGGCTAATAATGAACAAAATACACCAATAAAATACAATGTTAGGCAGCTTGGAAGGCTGAGGCAGGAGGATCGTGAGTTCAAATCCAGCCTCCGTAACTCAGCAAGATGCTGTCTCTAAATAAAATATAAGAAAAGGGCTGGGGATGAGGCTCAGTGGTTAAGTACCCCTGGGTTCAATCCGTGGTACCAAAAAAAAAAAAAAAAGATATGTTTTAAGTTAGAAGATCATAAGTCTACAGATAATTACAGACCCTGGGGCGGTAGGGCATATTGACCACAGGCTAGCACTTTACATATGGTGGCTCACACTGGAGCAAGGAATGGGGACACCCACACTCCGTGTCCCTAACTCTGCACACTTGATCTCTGCCCCTAAATCACCCACACTGCACTCAGGGTGCAGAAGATAACCTTGAGCACAACATGGGTGTCGGGTCCAGGTCTTGCCTCATGACATTCACGGCTGCCTCAGCATGGCCCTCTCATGTAGCGTCCCCTCAGGTTGTCCTGGGATTACTGGACTCATCCTGAGACCCCATTTGGCTACAGCTGCATGAACTCCAAGATGGCGCCCACTTGGTGTCACTATTGGGTGCCCAAAGATGAGCACCGTACAAGATAGGGATATACTCAGCAAACATTTATCAAATGATAAGCGAATGAGTGCTCATTCACTTATAATCTAACACAGGAAAGAAAAATAGTGTGCTGGAGGAACCATATTGCCCTCGGGAGGTAAAAGCCATCTGGGAACAGGAAATGTTAAATAAGCTCAGATTTGAAATGTCCTCAATAATTTTATTTTAAATTTTTTAAAGAATTTTCATTTGGGTACTGAGGATTCAATCCAGGGGTGCTTAACCACTGAGCCACATTCCCAGTGTTTATGTTTTTTGAGCTGAATTAAAAAGAATCCGTTTGGTGACCCTCACTCCCGCAATAGTCATTTACAGAAAATGTCTCTACCTTCCTCTTCCAAGTTATTGAGATCTTAGGAGCTTATACTTTAGATTTTGAGTGCAGGGCTTGACCTGTACCCAGAATATTAAACGCAACACTGTCCAAGCAAACAATAAGTAGGAAATATTGGGAAAAAAATAGCAATAGATTGGTAAAAAGTAATACAAATGAAAAGAGTGTAACAGTTGTTATAAAAAGTAAAAAGTAATACAAATGAAAAGAGTGTAACAGTTGTATGTAAATAGTTTTTGCACAGTGTTTACATAGTGTATTAGGTATTACGAGTCGCTTAGAGATGGTATAAAGTATACAGAAGAAGGTGCATAATTTATATGCAAATAAAATAATTCTATATCAAGGACATGAATATCCACAGGGAATTTGGAACCGATCTCCTGCAGACACCAGGGTCCAACTGTACATGAGAATTCTATCCTGACTGCCCAATGAATCTACTTCTGGACTCCATCCCTTCCTCCCACAAACCAGTAGCATCAGGTAGAAGTCCTTGAAAAAGTATTTTTAAATTTGGGAATTTGCTTCCAATATGCCTTAAACAGGAGATGCGTTCAGAGACGTCTAACTCGCCATGCACAGCGTCAATGAAGGGAATCCAAGTTTAGAAATAAATAAGGAGAATATCAGCGTAGCAGTTTTTCCGGATTCAGAGTCAGAATATGAATGAAAAATGCAGTTATAAAACACCAAAAGCAAACATGACAAAATGAAGCTCAGACAACACGTGTCATCTATAATGGGATCAGAATGGACACATCTTGGAATAACCACAATAAAAGGTCTTATTGTCTCTTTATAATAATATATCAGGAGACGGGATTGACAGGAAAATTTGAAATCTGAATAAAGGAATATACCACCATGCTTACAGGTTGTAAGATTCTGTATTTTTATTATTTAATTCTTTTTCTTTTGTGGTTCTGGAGTTTGAATCCAGGACCCTTTGCATGCTAGGAAAACACTGTACCAACTGAGCTATATCCCAGCCCTCAGTTGTATACCTACTTATTTGGTACTGGGGACTGAACCCAGGAGTATTTAAACACTGAACCAAAACATTAGCCTGTTTTGTTTTGTTTTGTAATTTTTATCTCGAGACAGGGTCTCGTTAAGTTGCGTAGGGCCTCTTTAAGTTGCCAAGACTAGCCTCCAACTTGTGATCCTCCAGCCTCTGCCTCCCAGACCACTTGGATTATCGGCATGAACGACCATGCTGGGCAGTATTTTTAAACAGGATGGGAATTCTCCAATCATGAATACATAGATGAATTGCAACATTAATAAAAAGCACAAAAGGTTTGTGTAGAAACTGAAGGATTAATTCAAATAGTTATGGTAAAATGCAAAGGGCTAAGAGTTGTCGAGGCAATTTGTAAAAACAAGTAAAAAACTTGGGGATGTCTCATGAAACTAATTAATAAGTCTACAGTGGTTAAGACAGTGAGCTATTATCTCAAAATTGAAAAATTATGTCAAAAGACAATATGAAAATTTCCCCAAAGTAACCTGCACACGTATGCTTGATTGGGTACAAACCTAGTACCACAGAGCTTTGGAAAAAGACTCGTTTTCATTTATTTATTTATTTGGTACCAGAGATTGAATCCAAAGGGCACTCGACCACTGAGCCACATCCCCAGCCCTTTTTATTTTTTATTTTGAGACAGATTCTTCCTAACTTGCTCAGGGCCTTGCCAAGTAGCTGAGGCTGGCTTTGAACTTGGGATCCTCCTGCCTCAGCCTTCTGAGCTGCTGGGATTACAGGTGTGCACCACCACACTGGAAAGTTTTAGCATTATTAAGAAATATGGTTGATATTAATATTACTCTATAATTTTATTTAACAGTTGATCAATGCAATAGTTCAAATAAAATTTAATGTCATATTTTTATAAATTAATTTTAATATGGATATGTGATTTTGGTATATAATCATTTAATAAATGTTTAATGACTTATAAATTCAATTAACTTCTGCTAGGAATGAAATAGATTGATCATAAGAGCTATGTTGCTTGGTTTATAGACTAGTTCTCAGCAGCTTGAAAGAAAATTCTGGAGCAACAGTTAAAAAACTACCTGTTTTGCTTATGTTTTTAAGATGCATAGAAGCATTTAAATTTTGCACGTCATGTATTCTAAAGTGCTCTTGCCACAATTAATATCCTCAGGGTAAAGGAAACGAAAAGGAATTTATACCAAAGATAAATGCTCAGAGAAGAAGAATCTATCCCAAGGAGAAGTGTTCATGATAGCACTGGTTATGAAATGGAAATTATACGGGCACCTCCACATCTTGCTGTACTGGAATAGTGAGGTGGTACATCAGGACAAGCCATAGGATGCAGCCACTTGAAAATGTTAGGAGAACTGGGTGGTGATAGCACATAGCCATGCAATGCTGTGTGCCAATGATTGTGTATGCTTTATGCACACATATCCACACGTCCACGGGAAACAGCTGATTGAAACAGCTTCTGAAAGAACACCAATCCACATGCAATTCCAATAACTGATATTGAGGTGATACTTTCCAAATTAGGTAACACGGTTCGTTTTTTTTTTTTAATAAAAATTAATTTAGCCGGGCACGGTGTTGCACACCTGTAACCCCGGCATCTCGGGAGGCTGAGGCAGGAGGATCGTGAGTTCAAGGCCAGCCTCAGCAAAAACGAGATACTAAAGCAACTCAGGGAGACCCTGTCTCTAAATAAAATACCATTAGAGCTGTGGTTGAGGGCCCCTGAGTTCAATCCCTACTATAAAAAAATCCTATATTTATTTATATCACTGTGCAATTGAGCACAAGTAATGGTGAAGCCAAAGCTCTGGGCCTACCTTCTGTCTTTTTCCAGTAGACCTTGACTTGCAGCCGGTTGTCTTGGTAGAAAGGAGCTCCGATTTCCAGGGGGCGCGGGGGCCGTCTTCTTTGGAAGGGGGGCTGTGTTTGGATCCCAGCTTTGCTAGGTTTCCCAACCTGCTCTTCTACGGAAAAAGAAAAAAAAAAAAAAAAACAGCACTTTAACTGACTTATTGAGAACCATCTGATATTAACTCCGCGGGGTATTTCCCGCGATCCTGTCCCTCTTTCCCAGCCTCTTGGTGGCTGTGGAAGGTGACGAACGCAGGTTCTTTTATGTTTGAGATAATGACCCCCAACCGCTTCCCAGTGCTCTGGAATGCCCGCTACAGGTGTGTTACACAGAGTTCCCAGACCTTCAATTGGTAGTCCATCTATGTTTGCCGTGTTTGCCCTTCAGAAACAGGAACAGGCAACATTTCTCATTGTAGATGAGCATTTAAAAAAAAAGAAGAAGAAGAAGAATGTGTGCTCTTGTTCACTACTACTTTTGAAACATGGACTTTTTTTTTCCTATTCTGTATTTTAAAATGTTCTCAAGACATACTCAGAGAGTGAGAAAAGCAAGAATCACCCTTACTTTTATATATGAGCTTGAAAAACTCCATATTCAACAAGAGCTCAGGATATGCTATGATGAATGATATAATTTAATACACTATAATTTCAAAATATTTCTTTGAAATAAACCATTCAAACTTTCACTCTTTTTTTTTGTACCAGGGATGGATCCCAGGGGTTCTTAACCACCGAGCCACATCCCCAGCCCTTTTTATTATATATTTTGAGACAGAATCTCGCTGAGTTGCTTTGAGCCTCACTAAGTTGCTGAGACTGACTTTGAACTTGAGATCCTCCTGCCTCAGCCTCCCGAGCTGCTGGGATTCCCGACAGGAGGCTACACGTTTACTTGTATGGATTTCATGAAAAAGCAGCACAAATGGTACGGGGCATAGTGACATGGGTGACGGATGTTGGTGGGCCTGTGCATATGCATTTTCTCAAGCCAAAGTCGGGTCCTAATCCGATCAGACCGGGGTTCCTATAGGAAGAGGAGTTTAGGGTGCAGATGTGCACAGAGTTAAGACCCAGGGAGGACAGGCAGGGGACACCTGTGTGTTAATGGAAAGATTGGAGGCAGGCCTCAGAAGGATCGGCATCGCTGGCACTTTGGTCTTGAGCTCAACTTGCAGAACTATGAGAAAATACATTTCTGTTGCTTAAGCCCCTCACTCTGGAGGGGGTGGGGTACAGTAGCCCCAGGAAACCAAGACAGTAGAAATGGAAATATCCCTTCCAGGGATACTGGGTACGGGGATGCTGAAGATTGGCTACTTCTTACTCCTTGTTCTATGAACGTCGCAGAGGATTTGAAGGTACCAAGATGCGCAGATGAGTCGGATCAAAATAGCCTGAATGGAAAATGTACGGTGACTGATTAAAGATACTCAAGTAACTAACAGGATGCTGACTCCTCTCTCTTTTCCACCCACCTTGGACACAGCCCTCGATACAGTGACTCTTGTCAAGTTGGATCACAGTGAGACCGAACTCAGGATCTCCTGATATCTGGAGATATTTTCCTATTTGGAAACCATCAACGGGTACATACTTAGCTGCACTCTTGCAGGTCCTGCTGGGGAGGTGGCCTGGTCAGGGCACCAGGACCCCAGTGGGTGGTGGAGGGCCAGCCTGGGATTCCCTAAGAGGGTTAGAGGGGCAGCAGGAGTGGGCCTGCAGAGGGGTGGGCCCTTGTGCAGATGCAGCAACACAGCTAGTCGGGCTGTGGGCAGAGGGGCCATGAGGATTGGATGGTGCCCGCTCCGTAGCAGAGCTATGCATCTGGAGTGATGCTGGCCTGGCACCTCAAGCCAGGTACAGAACTGATAGGATCAGAGGGCAGAGGTGTCTGTGACAGGGGAGACTGGCATGGCTGCCCCTGGCTGCATGCTCCCCGGTCAAAGACCTTCTCAGGACTCTCTCCAGTTGCCACCAGAAGAGCAGGAGCTAGAGTTCCAGAGAGAGGACGGCATGCCAGGTCCCTGCGTGTGCCTGCCGTGGGGCAGAAACTAGCGGGAGCCTCTCAGCAGGAGAGGTCTAATGGTGCAGAGCCGCCTGGACCTGGGCGCCTTCCTGGGGCCAAAGGAGGTTTCCAAGAGGAACAGGACGCAGTCTGGGGCTGTGAAAATCCACTGCAGGGCCAGGCAAGGTGGCGGAGTGGGGCTGGAGGTGCGCCATGGGAGGCCGAGCCGTGCTGGGTGGGGGGTCTGAAGAAGTCACGGTGCATCTCCCATGTAAGAGGGACCTGCAGGACAGAGGTCCCCAGAGGGGGCCCCAAAGGCTCCCACAGACCACTTCGAATGGAGAGCTATGGATGCCCACCAGGACCGAGGGTCATCAACAGCTACAGGGAGTCCCAGAGGGCCCTGGCCAAGGGGAAGACACTTGGCCTTGGTTGTCTGTCTGTCCCACCTCCCCTGCCCCCACTTGTCCATGAGCCAGATGAAGCTGGGGGAGGGGAGTGTGTGCAGGGGGAGGGCAGCCTGGAGGGGGAGGGCTGCCCCCACACTCAGGGCCCTGGTTGGGCCAGAGCTGCTGGGAGGAGAGCAGCTGCAGGGCAGAGGCAGAGGGCAGTTGGCCTCAGGAGCTGGAAGGGGCAGGAAGGCGGCCCTCAGCTCCAGAGGCTGCCAGGAGAGGCAGGAGGCCAGAAGAGCAGCCAAGGACAGTGGGGAGGACCATGTCCCCCTTCCTTCCCTGTGACCTGGAGGTCAGAGCTGAGCAATGAAGTGCCCTGCTCTGAAGGCCTACTGTGTGCTGAGTGTGAGACACAGGACGGGCACCCCAGGCTCAGCACCCCACGGCCTGGGGGCCACGTCCAGCCTGGACCACTCACATGGTGACCCTGAGGCTTACACACTTAAGTGTCTGACAGAGACAGAGAAGGGGTCTGTGGTACCTGAAAATGACCCAGATTTCCAAATTCAGTCTTCATACATAAATTTTCTTGAAATAGAGCCTCAAGGTTTGGGGTAACCTCTGTGCATGGCAACTTTGCGGCTACAGATGAAGAGCCGGGCTGCCTGGCAGTTTAACCACCTAGTATTGGCTCCACCCAGAAATATGTGTGTGTGTGTGTGTGTGTGTGTGTGTGTGCATGTGCACGGGGATGGGGTAGAGTGGGAGTTGGGGGTTGGACCTACACCCAGGACTGGAGAGAGCTGCAGCATTTACAGCAGAGACCAGAGAGAAATAACGGACCCCAAGGTTCAGGACAATCCTACCCTACAGGGGACAGACCATCCCAAGTGCCCAGAGTGTCTCAGTTGATACAATCAGAGGCCAAAGCCCTTCTTCTCTGTCATTGACACACTGTGCCCTGTCCATCCCAGACATGAATGATGCAAACTTTCAAGCTACAAGGTTGATTCTTTTTTTTTTCCGGTTTCCCTGAGAAGCTCTAGAACGACCACTATTTTTCTCTCAGAGCTTGCCGTCCCTCCAGCCCCACCCCAAAGTGTGTCTGTGCATTTCCTGGTCTCTCTTCTGCTCCACCCTGGACACCACGCTCCAGGGGAAGAGGGACGGCTTGGGTACAGCTGGGTCCCCTGCCTCTCAACAGGAAGACCACGAGGCTCAAGTTCCAACACTGTGTGGAGACTTTGCATAGAAAGATCCGCCCAGGCCAAGTGTCCAAGGGACCTCAGCCTGGTTTCTGCCCTTCTTTATCACATCAGAAACACAACTTCATAGTTTCTGTATCGTTTATATAATAGAATAATATTAACTATGTTACAGAATACAGAATATATTATGTTATCATTAGTAATGTGCCCATTACTATTTTAAAATAGTTTAACCAACTTCATTGATAAAAGATAAATTCATATTGAATCGACAACATCTAAGCTACCTAAATGCAGAGATAAACCCATCGGTATGTTACAAAGGACATCCTGAGAACACGGACAGATAGTTACATAACATAATTTGTACAAATGACAATGTGCTACACAAATTATTATACTTCTAATCTTTATTACTTGAAAGCACATTATGAAAATTTCCCCTTTTCTTCTTGTAAATTAGCTAGATGGGTGGCTTCCACTGAGAGCCATGTGAGCCATTGGAAATTGCCTGCAGACACTGTGGATTGGCTCAGCTGCCCCTCAGAGACCAGGGAAGCTGCTGGTCCCCCCTCCCATGCACAGCACAGCACCAACCACCAGAGGCCCCACCCTCTACAGTGTCCAGTTGGAGAACCTCCAGGGAGAGTCTTGGAAAGGAAGAACAGGACAATCTCTAGGAGAACAAACCTTCACTATTCCTATTCCTACTCCATGAAACAAGAAGCAACACTTTACTAAGAAATGGGCACGTGGGGCGGAGGCCACCTCCCTGGTCAGTCTCCTCCCAGGGAGAAGCGGGAGTGGGCGGCCAGGGGTGAGGGGTCAACAGTCTCCTAGAGTGGGGGCTCCTCAGGTGACACAGAGGAAGGTTGGGGAGTGGCAGACCTGTGAGTCCAAGCAGTGGCCAGTCTGCGGGTGGCCAAAGCCTCCCCGTGGGGTAGAGCGGAGTCAGTAGGACACGATGGTGACTGTAGGTGTGTATCTGAACAGAAGGTGGCCGTTGGGCCCTCTGGGGGCTGTCAGGGGCACCATGGGGCTGGGTGGTCTCCGGGGCTCAGGGGGGATCTTCTGCTGAGTCTGCTGAGCCCGGCGGCCAGGCCCGAGGCCCCTGGACTGGGGGGCACTTGCTCCCGGGTCTCCAGCTGCAAGACAGTGTCCTTGGCCAGTGCAGTGCCTGCACCAGGGGACACAGCGGGCACGGCCAGCCAAGGGGTGGCTGGGGGGCAGGCCCTGCCTGGGTCTCCTGGGCACTGGGCGGAATATCCTGGTGAGAGGTTCCGGCTGGGGCGCAAAGGGCCGGGTCACTCCGTTGCTGATCACAGGCGCGAAAGCAGACGGTCTGGGCTCCGGGGTCTTCGGGGGCTCTGGAATCTCAAGCTTAGGATCCTCGGGCTTGGGGACTTGGGGCTTGGCAACCTGGGGCTTGGGGACCTCAGGCTCTGGCTTCTCAAACCAGAGAGGACCGTCAAACTTCTTTCTGCCTTTGGGGCACTTACTGAGGGCCTGGAGCACGGTGGCCTTGGCGCACGGGTCTGCGGTGGGCGCCACGGGTGGGCACTCGTAGCGGGTCCCTGGGCGCTGGGGCGGGTCGATGAGGACTGTGACCGGGCTGCGGATCCGTCGGCGCCTCTGGGCACCCGGAGGCCCTCTCTTGGTGCGGCCTGGGCCAGGAGCGCTCAGCCCCGCCTTCAAGAGCTGCCAGAGAGGGGGCTTGGGCGCCCCGGGCTGGGCATCCGGGGGGTCCGCTGGCCCGGGGCCTTCATTTGGCTCCGTCTTTGGCACGATGCGGGGCAGGGCTCGGGAGAGGACAAAGAAGCCCGGGAAGATGAGCGCAGGATGGAAGAGCCCTGGGTCCCGGGGTCGGCGCACGGACCTGGGGCTGGCAGAACCGGGCCGCTGCGCGCGGCAGGACGGCAGCGCGGCCCAGGCGGTGCGCAGGCACCTCTGCAGGCACCTGGCCAGGGAGCCGCCCATGAGCGCGGGGCTGCGGGGGCTGCTTCCAGACGAGTCGCGTCGAGAGGAGAAGCCACAGGTACACTGTCAAGTGGTGCTGGGTGTCCAGGCAAGCCAAGCGCGTGGGAGCCCGGTTGCTATGTCCCCCAACCTTGAGGACACTAGGACGTCACAGCAGGAGGCAACAGCCCAGGTCCCACCCTCTTTGGAGGGCAGCGGAGCGCAGTCCTCTCTCCTGGCTCTGCGGCTCCTGCACACGCGCTCTGGGTAGAAGGGTCTTGACCTGCTTCTCCTTTCACCTGAGAAGAATTTCTGCCGTCGGCGATGGGATTAGGATCCCCTGGAGGAACCGAACCAACAGGAGGCACAATGATATTAGGTCGCCTGGTGCCACCAGACGCTGGAGAGTCCACCGCGGCCGTCTGCAGGCTGGAGAGCTGGCAGAACCAGGAGGCTGGGCCCAGGTCCAGAGGGTCCACCGTCTTCCCTGGTCCACGACCCAAGGCTTCTGGAAACTCCCTGCAGAATCACGGGCAGAGTCCACTTGGGAAGAGGTTGTCAGAGTGCACAACCTGAGTTGGTCGCAGGATCCATCAAGAGCCCCTTGGAGAAGAAGGGAGCTTGTCTCTGCTGGGGCCCCCCTGTGCCTCTGGCTTTTATCCACCATCCTGTTGATCTGAGCTGCCCCCGCTTAGGGAGGGTCTCCTCTCCAATTGGCTCGGCCAGAAGCCAATCACTCCTAGACACACACACCCCATGGGCACACCCAGAATCTTCTTAATCCTCACCTCTTAAACCAATCCAGTCGGCAATTCCACTTAATCATTTCAGCTACTGGAGAGGGGCACTGGCCACACTGTCAACAGGAACACAGCTGGTCGTGGTGGAGCCCGCCTGCAGGGGCACCAGCTCAGGAGTCGGAGGCAGGAGGATAGCAAGTCTGAGGTCAGCCTCAGCAACTAGTGAGGCCCCCAAGCAGTTTAGCAAGACCATGTCTGTAGATTTAGCGGAAAAGGGGTTGGGTATGAGGCTTAGTAGTTAAGCGCCTGCCCCTGTGTTCAACCCCTAGAAACCTCTCCCCCAAACTGACCATAATACACTGGGATGCCTTCTTAAGGAAGAATAAATAACTAATCTTATCAGGAAGGATGGTTATGTTTCATTCTCCTGAGATGGTGGTTAATATCACTTTTTTGCAATTTAGCTTTTATGGAAATGGCTAAGATCATCCAGGACGATCTATTTATACCGGCAGCTTGATTTTACACGGACTTTCCCATAATGGTCAGCTCCACAGTGTTCATATATGACGGTTTCCTTCATTTCTGTTGTTAACCTTGGAGTAGAGAGAGGTGCGTTTCCCACTGATGGTTGGAAATACTTAACTTCAAAAACAACTGTCAACGGGTTGTCGGGGAATCCGTTGTAGTGTTTGGAAGTCTGTTGAAGGTGGTGTGTAGTGATCATTTTTGGAGAAAATTTCCTTTTCAAAGCACACCTATGAGAAAGCAACTGGGAAGTCCCAAATGCCAAAATGGAAGGGGGTGGGGACAAAGTATAGAAACTAAGGAGGCAACAAGAGCGCGGCACCCGTTCACCCAGGTTTAGAATGAGGACTGAGTGGAGAAGACAGAGCTAGACTCACTGAGGAAGTGTGAAGAGTTCTGGGGTCACACAGGGCCAAGTGTCCGGCACTTAGGGTGGGGTCAGCCGGTGGGTGGAGGGGAAGGAGATACCCGTCTTCACTCCATGGGAGGTCATATTTTTTTGGCCAATTCCTTATTTAAGAAAGGATCTCCAGCTCTGTGATGTGAAAAGAGATTTCTAGAAGAGCCAGATGGGATAGGAAAGCAAGTGTAATTGCATTCCAGGAAAACCTTAGGTTCCAAACAGGTTTAGGGTGGGTGTGGCCCCTGGGCCCTGGTTTTCCCATCTCTGATAGAGAGCTGTGAGCATACACTAGAGATGAGGAAAAGGAGCCCTTGAACAAATATAAAAATCACGTCCAGTTGGACAAACTTCCAAGCCAACCGTAATGGAGATTGAATCCCGGAGCAGTTTGGGGCTAAAATATGTCCCCCTCACCAGGGACTGAGTCTGTTAGCTACTAAGTGGGACAGGCACGTTTACAGGCCAATTCCTCACACACCTTCAATATGGTGTGGGTTTTATTCTAGCTCAAACTGTTTGGAGAAACAAAGAACCAGCCGTGACATCTAAGATCCCGGGACCACTCTTTATTTATTGTTTTCTTTTAGGTTCCAAGATAACGCTTGGATCATTTCCTATTGAACTGAGCCTGTCTAGAGAGGTTCACACCTGCCGTCTCTGGGACCTGAACTGAGCATGCCCAGGGGGCTCAAGTCTGCCACCTTGAAATGTCTGTGTTCCCCGTCTGAACCTTTCACAGTGACTTTGAGCTGAGCATGCACAGACATGTGACCACCAACTTCTTTCTACCCCTCAGCAGGGGACGGCAGGGTGCCTTAGGGAGACTTGGGGCTGTCGGAGACACGTGGCATGGCCTGTCTGTTGTTTCCTTGGGGTGACCTGCCCACTAAGTGACCTATATCCGGGATCTGCTTCGAGGAGATGTGACACTGAACGTGAATGAGTCCGACCTGTATTTATAGTGTTAGTTGAGGGAGTTGGAATGAGCCCGTGTGGCCAATGAGCTTCAGTGCAGGGCAGAGGAACAAGCAGGAGAGAGAAAATTCACAGGTCCCCAGGCCTAACCCATGTCATTGTCTCCACCCCCAGGAGTGACAGGATTCTCCCAGTGACACCCCAATTCTTTACTAAATAGCAACTTCAGGAGTCAAGACGCTCACAGCCACTCACATTTCTAAAATGTGTGCGAGTGCGATGCTCCAGCACATCGCCAACACGAGAGTAAGGAGACTATGTTGTATGTCCGCGTGAATTTGTCCTGTTTCTTACCTTAAACCCTGTGCACGCTATAATCTTTCACTAGAGAGGTAAGAACTTTATTTTTTTGATTCAAGATTGAATCACTGTTGTTTTTGAATCACTGTTGTTTTTCTGGACAAAATTGAGAGCATAAATGCATCCACCAGAAGGGTTCACTCGAGTGTGTATGACCAATGGACAGACGGACACTGTGCCTGCTAAAGTGTTGGGGCGTGTCTCTGAGTGTATAAGAACGTCTCTTCCACTTTGGTGTGAAGTCTGCTTTCTACTCCAGAGTAGTCATAAATACCAAAAAAATCAAAGTTTCATGCAATTTTTTTCAAATATCCAATTTGGAACTAATTTGTTTTTGTTGGGGACTGGGGACTGAACTCAGGGGCGCTCCACCACTGAGCCACACCCCCATTCCTATTTTGTATTCTATTTAGAGACAGGGTCTCACTGAGTTGCTTTGGGCCTCAGTTTGTCTGAGGCTGGCTTTGAACTCCTGATCCTCCTGCCTCAGCCTCCTGAGCTGAAGGGATTAAGGGCCTGCCCTCACCACGAGGCTAATCTGATTTTATAGAAGGAGAGGATTGGAGATTGTCTCTTAAATCCATTTATATATTTTGGAGAGTTAGAAGAATATTCCAGTTGCTCAAGGTAACCATAAAATAGTTAGAGTCTGTCCACCTTGAAACCATCCCCCCTGCGGCTCAGAAAGCAAGCTACATTTCTGTTCAAGAAGATGCAACGCCCTACAGCCTTCAAGGGAACCTTTGTGGCGTGAACATTCATCCTGGGCCTGCATAAAACGCTTACCACTCAACCCCTAGTGGCCTGCACTAGCCATCAGGGGCCCTCTGAATTGAGCACTGTGGATTTCACTGCAGCAAGGGCCACCAACAGCTAGAGGGAGCCCCAGAGGGCCCTGGCCAGGGGAAGACACTTGGCCTTGCTTGTCTGTCTGTCCCACGTCTCCTTCCCCCACTTGTCCATGAGCCAGATGAAGCTGGGGGAGGGGAGTGTGTGCAGGGGGAGGGCAGCCTGGAGGGGGAGGGCTGCCCCCACACTCAGGGCCCTGGTTGGGCCAGAGCTGCTGGGAGGAGAGCAGCTGCAGGGCAGAGGCAGAGGGCAGCTGGCCTCAGGAGCTGGAAGGGGCAGGAAGGCAGTGCCAGGAGAGGCAGGAGGCCAGCAGAGCAGCGAAGGGCAGTGGGGAGGACCATGTCCCCCTTCCTTCCCTGTGACCTGGAGGTCGGAGCTCAGGAATGAAGTGCCCTGCCCTGAAGGCCTGCTGTGTGCCGAGTGTGGGACACAGGACGGGCACCCCAGGCTCAGCACCCCACGGCCGGGGGCCACGTCCAGCCTGGACCACTCCCACGGTGACCCTGATGCTTACACACTTTAAGTCTCTTTTAGCTCTTCAGGTATATCTGACTTCCTGTTTTATTTAATAATAAGCACCTATGAATTTTATTTATTTTAATTGGGGGGGGGGCGTATCAGGGATTGAACCCAGGAGCACCTACCACCGAGCCACATCCCCAGCACATTTTATTTTATTTGCACCCGGGTCTTGCTGTGTTGCTGAGGGCCTTTCTAATATTCTGAGGCTGGCTTTGGACTTGAGATCCTCCTGCTTCAGCCTCCTGAGCTCCGGGGAGAAGCTTTCCACGTAACCGTTGAATGACATGTAACATTCGTCAAACACTCTGAAGCATAAAGGAGAGGCCCAGGAGTGTGGTGTGGTCTCAGGTTGCATGGAATTCCCAGGGTGCGGGTCTCTAGCTACAGAAATCAGGATAAGCTATGTATTTGCAAGGCCCAGGGCAAAATTACAATGGAAGGCCCCTTCTTCCAAAACGAGTCAACATTTCAAGACTGCCACTGCAGGTTTTCCAACCAGGGCTGAGTCCCTTGGAGGTCAGAGGCTTCTGTGAGTGCACAGGGTGTGTGCCCAGGACGTCAGCCTAGGCAGCAGATGGACTAAGCCTAAAAGGAATCAGATGATGTTTTTGAAGTGATTATTCACTCATCTTTCTTCTCCTTCTCCGTCTCCTCTTGCTCTCTCTGCCTTTACTTCTCCTCCTCCTCCTCCTCTTCCTCCTCCTCCAACCTTGGTCTTCAAGCGTCTCAGCATCACCAAGCTCTGCACCTGGTACAAAGGTACAGGCAGTTCAAATGCTCTTTGTAGTAGTAGCTCTTCTTAACCACAGGGGCTTGATTTAGGTCTTAGTGAGTCCTGGTGAGTGAACCAATCTTGGTTAATCTCCTGGCTCCTAAACCACAGACCTGTGTATGGGGTGCAGTGAGCACAGGAAACCAGGGCCCTGCTCCACCCTCTCTTCCTCCTCTCGCACACAGCCTCGTGCTGTGGAGGGAGGCTCCCAGGGTGGACGCACCTGCAGGGGACACAGACGTGGCTCCCCCTTGCCCGTGTGTAACATTTCAGTCCAATTACTTAGATCATCCTTAAACATCTGTGCGTCCATATCTCGGATCTGAGTACAGGTAGTTATTGTCAAAGCACCTTTCTTGTAATTAATTAATCTATTTATTTATTTATTCATTTTGTAGATCTCTCAAAAGTGACCCTTTATTCATCTTGGGAGATATTGGCCCTCTTTAATATGCTCTAGATTTATTTAAAAAAAAATAACACTCACTTAGTGCAACGTGTAGAGGGTGACAAGAGACTCCAGGTGAAGGCCTCTCCCTCCTCTGCCGTCAGCCCCCGCTCTCTGTTGCCAGTGTCCCCCACCCCAATGTGCCTCCTCCATCCTTCTGTCCACCCAACATTCCCCTGGTGCCTGCTCTGTACAGAGGAAGACACAGAGGTTCAGAGAGGACTGAAGCCCACCTCTCCCACCTGACAGCCAGGTCAGGTCCCAGCATTCTCCTCTGTGAGGGGGGATAGTGACACTTGCCTCGTGAATGACTGAGAGGAGACAGGTGAGGTGGCTGGCAGAGACCCAGGTCCTGCGGCTACCGCTGTGAACAAGCCCAGCGGGGCCTGTCCTCAGGAACTCTGCCCACAGCCCTCAGGACTTCACTGCGGTTCCCCCTTCGCACTGCTGCACTTTGGACTGGGCTACTTCTCCTGCCGCTGACCTAGAATCCCCCCTGTCACCTCCTCCCACCACAAGGAGGCCCATGCACAGGCCAGGCCCTTCCAGCAGCTGCGAGCTGGAGCCGGGAATGGCCCGGCCTCAGGGTGCCTGCGGGACTTTTCAACCACATTCTCCAGTTTCACATTCACCAGGATCCTCTCGTCAGGTGCAGCAACCGCAACTGGCTCTGGCCCCCGTGTTCTGGACGGATGGCCTTCAGCCAGGGGACGGGAAGTGGGGACGAGCCACCAGCCCTCCCACTTATTCACGTGTCACTGCTTGGTTCTCCTTGGAGAAAGTCACCGAACTGTTTCAAAACACTGATGACCTCTTCCCACCTCTGCCCGCAGAGAAGACCAAGTTCTCGGTCTGCAAGTACCTCCACGCCAATGTGCTGGTATATTTGGCAAACTGTTCTTACTGCACTACCCAGCACAGTACCCAGCACAGTACCCAGCACACTACCCAGTACACTACCCAGCACAGTACCCAGCACAGTACCCAGCACACTACCCAGCACAGTATCCAGCACACTACCCAGCACACTACCCAGCACAGTACCCAGGACACTACCCAGCATACTACCTAGCACACTACCCAGCACAGTACCCAGCACACTACCTAGCACACTACCCAGCACACTACCCAGCACAGTACCCAGCACACTTCCCAGCAGAGTACCAAGTACACTACCCAGCACACTACCTAGCACACTACCCAGCACAGTACCAAGCACACTACCCAGCACACTACCTAGCACACTACCCAGCACACTACCCAGCACAGCATCCAAAACACTACCCAGCACACTACCCAGGACACTACCCAGCACAGTACCCAGCACACTACCCAGCACAGTACCCAGCACAGTACCCAGCACATTACCCAGCACACTACCCAGCACACTACCCAGCACACTACCCAGCACAGTACCCAGCACACTACCCAGCACAGTATCCAGCACACTTCCCAGCACACTACCCAGCACAGTATCCAGCACACTACCCAGCACACTACCCAGCACACTACCCAGCACACTACCCAGCACACTATGAGCACCTTCTGAGCTGGATAGGTTCTTGGAGGAGCCCAAGGCCATGTGCCTCTGAATGACTAGAAGCCCAGAGAAAAGACTCCTCCAGTCCTGCCTTTGGTTCCTCCTCTGATGAGGGAGCAGCCGTGTGTGGTGATAGAGCTGTGATTGCCTGGTGCCCAGGGAGTGGGCAGCCCCGTCCAGGACTTACCCCCTCCCTTCTCTCCAGATTCAGGATTGTGGGCTTTGACCGGGTCCAATGCACTGGACTAGTGCATCATGGGAAGCAACTCCATCGGGAACCGGCAGTTTAGTGAGCACCCGGCTACCAAGTCCAAGGCCTGGCACCCAGGGCCTGTCGAGCAGGCTCCTAGAGCTAAGGGTTTTCTCGTGGACCGTGAGTCTCCTAAAGGGGAAGCTGTCCACCTTCACAGCTGGGTCCTGTGACCTGTGACACTGGCGGGTGAGCAGGGACAATCCAGTGCACAGCAGGAAGCACCCACTGGTGACCTAACAGCACAAAGGATGCTTCTTCCCCGGTGCGTGTTTGCTAGGGTTGGAATCTGTTCCTCTGATGGAGACCATTCAGAGCCGACTCCAGGAACTGGGTTCATCTCTGGACCTCCTGCTGTAGTTATTTGAGCCGAATCATTTATTGCTTTACCAGTAACGCATCCTAAATTGACATTTATAGCATATTTTGTATGTCAGAAGTCATGTATGTCTTAAGATTCCAAGGTACCTTTGCATTGGTTACATCATTTTCAGTGACTCCAATCAGAACTTGCAATTTACCCACGGCCTTGTTGAGTTATACCTGTAGTTCACTTTGCCCAGGCAACTTCTTCAATAACTGCTTAGTTCTTGCTCAAATATACCCACATTTCTTCTTAGGATATGTACATATTTAATTTGAAATGATTACAAGATTTCGTGTGTGTGGAGCTGGGGATGGAACTCGGGGCTTCAAACTTGCTAAGCCTGAGCTCTGCTACTGAGCTCCCACCTCAGCCCTCTAAATAATTTTAGATTTATTTTCTTTTGTTAGCAAGAGAGAGAGAGAGAGAGATGACTTCTTTGCTTGGTTGGGTGGCGGCTACTCTCAAAGACAGGTGCTGCTAGCACCTAGGGGGTAGAGGCCAGGGAGGCTGCTGGACCCCCTCACAGCACTGGGCAGGACCTCCCAACATGAACCCTTACCTGACAGCTGAAATAGAAGTCCTGGGGAAAGAGACTTGGGATTCGCGGCCACAGAAACAAGCATCTCATCATCAGGGCAGCCTTTCAAAGAACTAACTATTCTGTCAACTCTACAGCTACTCAAAGAGTAGAACTTCTAAGGTAAAAGAAGAAGAAAATAAAGTAGCGTCTTTACCTGGGCATGGTGTAGACTCTGTGCAGCATTTGTGTGTGTGTGTGTGTGTGTGTGTGTGAGTGAGTGTATGTGTGTGTGTGTGCATGTGCACAGGGATGGGGTAGAGTGGGTGCTGGGGGCTGGACCTACATCCATGACTGGAGGGAGCTGTAGCATTTACAGGAGAGACCAGAGAGAAAAAATGAAGCCAAGGTTCCAAACAGTCCTACCCCATATGCCCAAAGTATCTCAGTTGATGCAATCAGACTCCAAAGCCCTTCTCCTACGCCATTCACGTACTTTCCATCCCAGACGTGAATGATGCAAACTTTCGAGCTACAAGTTGGGGTTTTTTAGAAACTCTAGAAACCCCATATTCTTTGTCTAAGAGAACTGGCCATCCCTTTAGCCCCACCCAAAGTGTGTTGCTGTGTCTACTTTGTTTCTCTTCTGTCTCTGGCAAGCTCCATGGAACAGGAACCACCTGGGTTGCAGCTGTATCTCCTGCGACTCAACATGGAAGACCATGAAGCCCAAGTTTCAGTCCCCGGTAGAGAGACTCTGAATAGAAAGCACAGCCCAGGCAGAGTGTCCAAAGGACCTGGTGTCTGTCCTTCTTTACCAAGTCAGAAACACAATTTCATACTTTCTGTGTAATTTATATAATGGAATAATATTAAGTGTCTTAAGTAATACAAAATTATCACATGATAATTATTCATGTGCCGATTAATATTTCAAAATGTTTCAACTAACTTTATTAATAAGTGACTAATCTGCTACGTATTCAATGAGCAGCATGTAAGCCGTGTAAACGTAGAGATGCACACATGAGTGTGAAACAAGGAGATCCTGACATCGTTGACTAATAGTTATGTGTAACCTACATCCTGCAAAAGACTTGATACTTTTAGTCTTTTTTTATCTGAAAGCAGGTTATAGATATTTCAACTTTTCTTTCCTTTTTTTGTGGGGGGGAACTTAGCTGTAGATTGGTGTCTTGAACTGGGGGCGATTTGGTTGTTTGGAAATTGCCTGCAGACACTGTGGATTGGCTCAGCTGCCCCTCAGAGACCAGGGCTGCTGGTCCCCCTCCCATGCACAGCACAGCACCACCCACCAGAAGGTCTGGCCCCACCCTCTACAGTGTCCAGTTGGAGAACCTCCAGGGAGAGTCTTGGAAAGGAAGAACAGGACAATGTCTAGGAGAACAAACCTTCACTATTCCTATTCCTACTCCATGAAACAAGAAGCAACACTTTACTAAGAAATGGGCACGTGGGGCGGAGGCCACCTCCCTGGTCAGTCTCCTCCCAGGGAGAAGCGGGAGTGGGCGGCCAGGGGTGAGGGGTCAACAGTCTCCTAGAGTGGGGGCTCCTCAGGTGACAAAGAGGAAGGTTGGGGAGTGGCAGACCTGTGAGTCCAAGCAGTGGCCAGTCTGCGGGTGGCCAAAGCCTCCCCGTGGGGTAGAGCGGAGTCAGTAGGAGAAGATGGTGACTGTAGGTGTGTATTTGAAGAACAGGCGGCCGTTGGGCCCTCTGGGGGCCGTCAGGGGCTCCATCTGCCTGGCTGGCCTTCGGGGCTCAGGGGGGCTCCTCTGCTGAGGCTGCTGAGCACGGCGGCCAGGCCCGAGGCCCCTGGACTGGGGGGCACCTGCGCCCGGGTCTCCAGCTGCAAGACAGTGTCCTTGGCCGGTGCAGTGCCTGCACCAGGGGACACAGCGGGCACCCACAGGCGAGGGACGTCTTGGGGACAGGCCCTGCCTGGGTCTCCTGGGCCCTGGGCGCAGGGCTCGTGACAGAGGACCCGGCTGGGGCGCGAAGGGCCGCGCCACTCCCTTGCTGATCACAGGCGCGAAAGCCGAGGGCCTGGGCTCCCGGGTCTTCGGGGTCTCCGGGGTCTTAGGGGGGTCCGGGCTCTTCAGGGGCTCTGACACCTCAAGCTTAGGGACCTTGGGCTCGGGGACCTCGGGCTCCGGCATCTCAAACCAGAGGGGCGCATCAAACTTCCTCTTGCCCTTGGGGCACTGGCTCAGGGCCTGGAGCACGGTGGCCTTGGCGCACGGGTCTGGGGTGGGCGCCACGGGTGGGCACTCGTAGCGGGTCCCTGGGCGCTGGGGGGCTTTGATGAGGACTGTGACCGGGCTGTGGGCCCCGGGGCGCCTCCTGGATCCTGGAGGCTTGGTGTGGCCGGGGCCAGGAGCGCTGTGTCCCTGCTTCAAGAGCTCCCAGAGGGACGGCTGGGGCTCATTGGGCGGCACCGCCGCTGCCGGGAGATCCGCCGGCAGGAGCGGGGTCAGGGCTCGGGAGAGGACAAAGAAGCCCGGGAAGAGGAGCGCAGGATGGAAGAGCCCCGGGTCCCGGGGACGGCGCAAGGACCTGGGGCTGGCAGAACCGGGCTCCTGCGCGCAGCCAGGCAGCGGCGCGGTCCAGGGGCTGCGCGGGCGACTCTTTAGGTACCTGGTCAGGCAGCCGCCCATGAGAGCGCTGCGTGGGGGGGCTGCTGCAGGACGGGAGGCGTCGAGATCAGAGACCAAAGGGACACTGTCCAAGTGGCGCTGGTATATAGCGGGCCCCGGTTGCGAGGACCCCACAGGCCCCAGAACGCATGGGCGTCACAGTGAGTGGAACCCGCGGGGGCCTGGGGCTCTCTGGAGGGCCAGGGAAGCCTCATCCTCTGTCCTTGCACTGCGGGTCCTGTACCCTAGCAGGGCCTCGCTCCTGCTTCTACTTTTTTAGAATTCACAGGAAATGCAAAAAGGGGACTTATTAGGTCGGCTCCTGTGACCAGAAGCTGGAGAGTCCACCGCGGCCGTCTACAGGCTGGAGAGCTGGGAGAACCAGGAGGTGCACCATCCAGGAGGCTGGGCCCAGGACCAGAGGGTCCACCATCTTCCCTGGTCTAAGACCCAAGGCTTCTGGAAACTCCCTGCAGAATCACGGGCAGAGTCCACTCGGGAAGAGTGAAGAAGCCAAAGTCCACAACCTGAGTTGGTCGCAGGACCCATCAAGAGTCCCTTGGAGAAGGGAGCTCTCCTGGGCCTCCCTGTGCTATGCAAACAGTCATCCTATTGATCTGAGCTGCCCCGCTTAGGGAGGGTCTCCTCTCCAATTGGCTCCGCCTGAAGCCAATCACTCCAAGACACACACACACCCCATGGGCACACCCAGAATCTTCTTAATCCTCACCTCTTAAACCAATCCAGTGGGCAATTCCACTTAACCATTTCAGCTACTGGAGAGGGGCGCTGGCCACACTGTCAACAGGAACACAGCTGGGCGTGGTGGAGCCCGCCTGCAGGGGCACCAGCTCAGGAGTCTGAGGCAGGAGGATAGCAAGTTTGAGGCCAGCCTCAGCAACTAGTGAGGCCCTAAGCAGTTTAGCAAGACCATGTCTGTAGATCTAGGGGGGAAAGGGTCGGGTATGTGGCTTAGTAGTTAAGCGCCCCTGGGCTCAACCCTTAGAAACCTGTCCCCCAAACTGATCCGAGCACACTGGGATGCTCTTTTAGGGAAAAACAGTTCATTTGATCAGGAAAGATGGTGATGTTTCATCTCCTGGGATGGATGGATGTTAATGTCATTTTTTTTTTCAATTTAGTGTTGAAGGAAATGGCTACGATCATCCAGGATGACGTATCTACCCTGGCGGTGTTGATTTTATATGGACTTTCCCATAGTGTTCGGCGCTATATGTTCATAGATGATGGGTTTCCTCTGCCAACACCAGGGCCGTGTCCTTCCCTTCATTTCTACTGGTCATCTTGGAGTAGAGCCTTTCCCACTGATGGTTGGAAACTTTCAATTTAAAAAACAAATTGTCAATGGTCTGTGATGTGAAAAGAGGTTTCTAGAAGAGCCAGATGGGATAGGAAAGCAAGTGTAATTGCATTCCAGGAAAATTTTAGGTTCCAAACAGGTTTAGGGTGGGTGTGGCCCCTGGGCCCTGGTTTTCCCATCTCTGATAGAGAGCTGTGAGCATACACTAGAGATGAGGAAAAGGAGCCCTTGAACAAATATAAAAAATCACGTCCAGTTGGACAAACTTCCAAGCCAACCATAATGGAGATTGAATCCCGGAGCAGTTTGGGGCTAAAATATGTCCCCCTCGCCAGGGACTGAGTCTGTTAGCTACTAAGTGGGACAGGCACGTTTACAGGCCAATTCCTCACACATCTTCAATATGGTGTGTGTTTTATTCTAGCTCAAACTGTTTGGAGAAACAAAGAACCAGCCGTGACATCTAAGATCCCGGGACCACTCTTTATTGTTTTCTTTTAGGTTCCAAGATAACGCTTGGATCATTTCCTATTGAACTGAGCCTGTCTAGAGAGGTTCACACCTGCCGTCTCTGGGACCTGAACTGAGCATGCCCAGGGGGCTCAAGTCTGCCACCTTGAAATGTGTTTTTCACCTGAACCTTTCACAATGACTTCAAGCTCAACATGCACAGACATGTGTCCACCAACTTCTTTTCTCCAACCGTGATCCTGAACTGACGGTGTCAGAAATGTGCATCCTCACCCAGACCTGCTCAGGGACGGGCCCAGCCCCAACGTGAATATGGTTAGACTCCCAGAATAAAATTCCATGCTCCTTTGACTGGGGAGAGCTTTGCTTGGCAGCTAGCTCCAGTGCTGTCCTTAATCACTGTAGGTAATACCTCTTCTCCATTTTTTAAAAATTTTCTTGCTGTGCCCAATAGCTGTGCATTCTTCAAGAAGTGGATCTCTTGCACTGGGTTGTGAGTGTTCATTTTAAATCCTGTGCCAACTCTAATCTTTCACTAGAGACATAAGGACTTGTTTTTGCAGACCTTGGGATGGAACCACTGTGGTTTGACTGGAAGAAATGGAGGGCAGAAATCCATTCCCAAGTAGGGCCGCTCAAGTGTGCCAGGGCTGCGGGACAGACACACACACACACCGTGCACGTGAAATGCTAGTGTGCGTGTCTGAGTTTATAGGACTGTCTCTTCCACTTTGGCATGAAGTCTGCTTTCTACTCGATAGTAGTCCTAAGTACTAAGAAAATCAAAGATTCGTGCTATTTTTTTTCAAACACCCAAATTGAAACTGACTTTACAAATTGAGATATTCAGAGTATTCTTTCCATTTTTTTTTTCATATTTTGCAAAGTCAGAAGAATTTTCCAGTTGCAGGAGGTAACAATAAAATATTGAGAGTCTGTCAACCTGGGAGTTATTCCTCCTGCCTCCAAGAAAGCACACTGCATTTCCATTAAAGACAGAGTTGCCTACGACAGCCTTCAAGGGAAACTTTTTATAAAACTGCATGCACATTCAGCCTCTGCCTGCATGAAAATATCTATCATTAAAACCCCTGGTAGCCTGCAGACCTGGAAGAATATAACTCAAAAAGTAATTTATATGCGGACAGTTACTACTCCCCCACTTCCTGTAAAATATAATTTCTCTTGCTTAGAGTGTCAAGTTCTAATTACTCTTTACTTCCAGGTGGATCATGATGGAAGATGGAGTGTTCTTGTAAAAGTCACACACTGGTGTTTACGAGATCATATATCAAGCTTCAGAGGTGAAAGCTTGACACACATTCCGCCCTACCCCACATCATCTGTTACCAAGCCAGTCTCTTCTGTAGAATAACCAGAGGCCCAAGCAATGCAGGTCGCTGTAGGGAGTTTGCTCCGTGTTTTTGTCTTTCATTACTTTTTCTGAATCCACAAGAGGTGCAAGATTATCCGTCAGCTGAATGCAGCCATTTCTAGGGGATCCCGTCTTTAGAATAAAGCAGCTATTGTGAGGTTGGCCGTCGTACTCTCTTGGTTCAGGGAAGACTCGGTCTAATTTTAAAAGATGATTATACGAGATCCTAACCCTTAGGAATCAATGAAATACCTTGGTGGTCAGGATCTTAATGTTACGTATGGCCACTTAGTCACTTAGCAGACCTAATTCTAGTGTCACCCATAAAGAGGATTCCTGTGGAATGGTGAGCCACCTGATTGAAATGTGCAAACATCCTGGAAAAGACAGACGAGGACGTCGGTTGCTGGAAGATAACAAAAAAAAAAAATACCATTTCTGTCTCCTTGTTTTTACTCCTGTATCAGATGGATCGACTGAATGACCCCTATAGAAAGCTCTGGAATGTTCTAGGAAGGAGATTGGATGGAAAAAACAGAGTAAGGAAAGGCGTGTTTTCAAAATGAATGCTTAGAAGATCCATCCAAGGTACCCTGAGGTTCTGGGGAAGGAAAGGAATACCTTGTTCATCCCGTCTCACTCGTAGGCATGGTGCAGCGATGGATTATACACAGGAGTCGGGATGGATGACCCATACGGACAGATGACCCACGTGGGATGCCACACAGACAGATAACCAGTGGTGTCTCACCAAGACCGATGCTCACAACAGCCGACACAGGTGTGCGAGTTGGGAGGCTGAGGCAGGAGGATCATGGGTTCCAAGCCAGCCTCCGCAACTCAAGTGCTCAGCAGCTCCGGGAGACCCTGTCTCTAAATAAAATACAACCTAGGGCTGGGGATGGGGCTCAGGGGTCGAGGGCCCCCGAGGTCAATCCCTGGTATCAGAAAAAGAAGTCACTGCGTTTGCAGAGCCGGGTGAGGAGGGCCAGGAAGACTGACAAGGCCAGGCACGTGCTGTGGCCCAGGAGCGCTCCACACGTGAGCGGGACCACGGCCAGGCAGACTCGGGATGCGGTAACCTCAACACTGAGCAGCTGGGGTGGCAGCTCTCCCCTGCTCGCCCCTGTTCTGGGAAGGCGCGCAGATTAAATGACGGGGGTTGGCAGACCCGCTCCAGCTGCTAACGGGAAAGAATGCGGTTGACGGGAAGGAGCCGGAGCGCAGGGGGCCACGCGCACTGCACAGCACGGCTGGGACCCCCACCGTCCACGGGAAGAGAAGGATGCAGACGTGGGACGGACTCTGAAAAGATTCTGGTGTTGGAGAGAAACAAGGCGGCTAGCGGCTGAGGAGAGGGTTTGGGGGAAAACCACAAGAAAAGAAGGTGGAGCTCTACAGGATGACGATTTGGATTTCACGAGGAAGAGGGGACAGGGTCTGAGCCACAGGAACAGCTGGAAAGATGTCACATGTGATTTAAAATCAGAGACAAAGGACTCTCTGGCCCTGGTGAGGGGGGAAGGGGCTCCGAGTTCATGGTTGGAGGCACTGGGTCTGGGGGGCCTGCTGCCCTGCAGCTGGAGGTGCTGCGAGGCAGCTCAAAGCGGCACCGGTCAGAGGGGGGCAGCGGGAGTCCCTCGCAGGTGGTCCAGGCACGGGACAGAATGGCCTCCTGCCTCCTTCAGCCTCCCAGGCTGGGTCCTCTGCCCTGCGTGCTCTGCCCAGCCCTTCCTTCTCTGTGCCCTGCTTCTGTATGGAAAGGAGTCTGTGTGTCAGGAGCGCACAGAGGACGGAGGCTCACGGGGAAGAATGTGGCGCTCATTCCCCTCCTCCGCGGGAGCTCCGTCTTCTCCCAGGGCTCCCCAGGGCTCTGCAGGCCATGCACAGGGCCCTGCGTCTTTATTCTACATTTAGGGCCCCAATTCAACATCAGGCACTTTGAAGGCAGAGACCAGAATACACCCAGGGTTGGGGAAAATGTCTCTGTGTGTGTGCGCATGTGTGTGTGTGCATGTGCGTGCGCATGTGTGTGTGTGCGCGTGCGTGCGTGTGTGTGCACTCAAGCCCTCCATACCTGTAGGCTCCACATCTGTGGATTCAACCGAATAGAGATCAAAAATACGTGGGAGAAACATTGCTGTTGTATGGAACACATAGTGACTTTTCCTTGTTATATATATTTTTTTAATCTTTATTTATTTCTTTATTTTTATGTGGTGCCGAGGATCGAACCCAGTGCCTCACCCACAGGAGGCAAGCGCTCTACCACCGAGCCCCAGACCCAGTCTCCTTTTCCTCATTAACAGTCCCTAAACGAAACACTAGACCGACCGTGCACACGGTATTGACGTCGTATCGTAAGTCACGATGGTTTAAGGTGCACGGGGGTGGGTAGGTGCCTGGGTTAGCTGCAAAGATCATGCTATTTTATGTAAAGGATTTGACTTCCCTTGGATTTGGGTATCCATGGGACAGTGGTCTGGGAACACGTCTCCCAGAGACACTGAGAAATGACTATTTGTATAGGTGAGTGCATCTGTTATGTGAATATGTACACACATTTTACCCTATATTTATAGAAAATTTGACAGGACATATACACTATACAGAGGACGTACATCATATATATATATATAGTGTCATGCAATTAAAGGGTATTACGCACTATGTATGTCTGCGTAGTACAGCATAGTATTTCTAGCATCATAGACAATCACGTCCCAATCCACAGGCCTACATTTCAATGCAAAGAATGAATGAATGACTAGATTTAAAAGTGAATGAAGCTGTTGGGTTTGGTGGCGCACGCCTGTCATCCCAGCGGCTCTGGAGGCTGAGGTGGGAGGATCACAAGTTCAAAGCCAGCCTCAGCAACACCGTGAGGTCATAAGCAACTCAGGAGACCCTTTCTCTAGATAAAACATTAAAAAAAGGGCTGGAGATGTGACTCAGTGATTAGGTGCCCCTGGGTTTCATCCCTAGTACCAAAAAAAAAAAAAAAAAAAAAAAAAAGAACGAAGCTTCTGAATTTTTCTAAAAGCCAGGAAGCTGTGGTTCTGGTACTTGTAGAGAGTGTCATATCCAACCAACCTGCTCATGTGGAGCCTGCCTTTTTCCCAGAAGATAACCATGAGCCATTGCTGCATGCAACTCTGCAGAGCTGGTGTTGCCTCTGCAAAGTTGAGTGCTTTCTTTGCCTTCTCAACAAGACCCACTCCACGAGGGAGGCAGAGTTCTGCTAGTCTAATGAACCAATGGCCCCAGGTTCCCCAGGACCCTTGTCCCATTCTTAAGTAACTTCACTCCACGGAGCATTAGGTAGCTGTCCAAAAAGTAACTCGACCACAGTGTGACACCAAGAAAAAAACAGGCATGCCACGCTTTCAGGAGACAAACAAAACCTAGAACCATTTGGCGGCTTGTGTTCTCTTTAGAGAGAAGTCTGCTTGTGCAAATAAAGGATGTGCAAAAATAGGTGGCTCACAAGGTACCGCTTGCTTTCTTTCTCTCCAGAGACTCACCCGGGCTAGGCAAGTGCTCTACCACCGAGGTGCATCCCGCCCTGTTTTCTTGTTCAGTTTCTTCCTCGACACCAAGACAGCTGCACCGACAATAAACACCACCCAGATGTCTCCAGAGGGGAGACTGTTCTGCACCTCGTTCTTCCGTAGACACACAGGCGTGTGTCACCATCGTGACGCACGTGGAGGTCACTTACTGTAACTGGTGGGGTGTGGGGACGTGAAGCGAAGGGACACCTTGGCGCTCTTGAGGCGGGTCTGCCCCCAGTATGTGATGGCCTGCAGTTCCACCGTGTAGTCGTAATCTGGCTGAAGTCTCTCCAGGACCACGAAATTCTGGAGCTGCAAACAGAGGGCGTATCCCCGAGCCCCGTTAGAAACGGTCTTCGCCTCTCGTGTCCATAGCAAGTCTTACCAGACCTCGTGAAGCATACCAACGTGTAGCTTGCACGGACCTTCAATGTCCCAAGGTCGGACACCGTGTGGATTTGCACCGTAGAAAATCCACTTTTACCACGGATCAAAATAGATTTCACAAAAAGGCCAAAACCCGTTAAAGGGTCGTTGTCCTGATTCAACAACTGCACATACAGGAGCAGATGATTGCAAACACACTTCCTTCTAGGCAGCAGTCTGAACAGAAAAGAGGGCTCTTCCTAATGAAGTTACAAAGGCTTGTGTTGCCAGAGACCGGGGACAGTTATGAGATGGCATTAATTGCCCTTCTTTGCTCTCTGTTCTACATCTTCCACCCAAAGTTACAAGACACATCAGCTTCAAAAAAAAATACTTGAAGCTATTTCTGCCATCATTATTGTCAATGTCAAACACTGACCCCATTTTCGATAGATGCTGCTGCGATTGAAAGGAAGTAAAGCAAAAACTGTACCATTGGCCTGATATCTTGGGGACGAGACAGGAATCCTGCAAAGGCTAAAGGAGAAGGTGAGGCATCCAGGTGCACAGAGCAAGGTGGAATTAGAACTGAAGATGACAGTTAGGAGAAGTTAAAGCCCCCTCCCAAGAACTTGTATTCGAGACAAAGAAAAATCATTGCCTTAGAATTTAAAACAAATCATTGACATATAATGCACTTGGTCTTTTCAAAAAGACAGGTGGTGGACAGGTGGAGTGGCACACGCCTCCAATCTCAGTGACTCGTGAGGCTGAGGTTGGAGGATCGTGAGTTAGACCAGCCTCAGCAACTTAGTGAGGCCCTAAACAAGTTACCGAGACTCCATCTCAAAAAAATAATAATAATTTAAAAAAAAATAAAAAGGCCTGGGATATGGGTCAGTAGTGGAGGGCCTTTGGGTTAAATCTGTGGTACCCCCCCCCAAAAAAAAAAGCGATATTGAAAAGAATGCTTTTCTATAAAGGGGTCACCCTGGTGGCAATTAGCATGCATGAAAAAAATATATATATCAGTTATTAATGCAATTCCTTGGTGTCTTATTTCTTGGGTGCTTTTCTGTTTTCTGATCTCATTGATCTGTTGGCCAAACTTTAACATCTCCAAGTGCAATAATTCACATAGAATGTAGCTTGCCTCTTTTCCATTGGAAAATACAAGACACTCACGTGATAGTGACCCATAATTTGGGCTACCCTACCGCTTGAGCCACATCCCCAGCCCAATATCAAAATCTTTAGTGCAAAAAAAAAAAATCCTATCTTTTAAAAAGTATTTTTAAACAGAACTCATTTGTTGAATCAAGTGCATAAATGAGGGGGAAGAGTGTTTATATAAATGTTAGAACAGCAAAATAAAGGAAGGTGCACCGAAAGTAAATCGAGCAGCTAACTCCTTTCTGCACCCAAAATGTCCTGTTCACTGTGATAGAAACCTCACTGCAGAGAAGGGCTCAATGAACATTTAACTCTTGGCATCTGGATGATAAAGCCCTTCAGATTCTTCTTAAATCAAGGTGAAAAATGTCCCTGATTGGTGGTCCTCTTTTTTTTTGGTGGGGTGGGTATGGGGGTTGAACTCAGAGGCACCCGACCACTGAGCCCCGTCCCCAGCCCTATTTTATATTTTATTTAGAGACAGGGTCTCACTGAGTGGCTTAGCACCTCCCTAAGTTGCTGAGGCTGGCTCTGAACTTGCCATCCTCCTGTCTCGGCCTCCCGAGCTGCTGGGATGACAGGTGTGTGCCATGGTACCCAGCTGGAGACCCCTTTGCTGTGGGCAGTGTGTCATGGCCAGAGTAGGTGCACAGTAAAATTGCTCTTCTGGTTGCTTAGAAGCCAAGGGGTAGAGGAGGGGCTGGGGTTCACCTACGGCCTGCACGCCGCGGCCCTCCCTGCTCGTCCCCACTCACCCCGTCTGTGGTTTTCCTCCGCTTCTTCTTGGTGGGGACAAGGGACTTGTTGCTGACCGTCCAGCTCCAAAACACCTTGTAGTGGTGCACGGGGATATCTGGCTCCTCCGGGAGGTCCCAGGCAATGGTCACCGTCACGGTCCCGTCACTGTTGACGGTGGAGTTGGCCAGTTGGAGGTTAGCGGGGGCTGGCGGTGCCGACGGATCTGTAACCGCAGGGAAAAGAGAAGCCATCTGAGTCGCCGGCCAGGGTCAGCAGCGTGACACCGATTTTATGTGCACTGTCATGTAATCCGACGACTTATGTGGAACGTCCAGTTTTGCAATTTTACCCTTTCGGGCTTTCTGAAAACCAAAATCTCAATGGGGTGCTGAGACCACCAGCCTACGGAACTCTGTATGGAGAAGGCATCGTGTGATTGCAGCCGGAGGGTCTGCTCATCATTTCCAGGTGCAAATTGAGCACAGGCAGCTGGCCCACACCACAGGCCACCTACGGATGCCCCCACAGCAGAACACGGCCCAGGGTTCCAGCCACAAGGCCATCTGCACAGGAGGCCCAGAGAGACCATATCTAACAAGGTAGGAACCAAGAAGCTGGGAGAAAATGTACCCATGTTGTGACTGTCAGTCATTCCAAGCTTTGCAACAACGGCCAAGGGACTTATATTAAAAAAAAAAAAATCCCTAGCTTTCTGCAGGATGCAGATTCCTTAGAAAACTTGGACTGGAACCACTATTTGACCCAGCTATCCCAGTGCTCAGTCTATACCCAAAGGACTGAAAATCAGCACCCTACAGGGACACAGCCACATCCATGTTTATAGCAGCTCCATTCACAAGAGTTAAAATGTGGAGCCAACCAAGGTGCCCTTCAACAGATGAATAGATAAAGAAACTGTGGTTTATAGACACAGTGGAATATTACTCAGCCATGAAGAAGAATGAAATGATGGCATTTGCTGGTAAATGGACAGATCTGGAGAAGATCGTGCCAAGTGACATAAGCCGATCCCAAAGAATCAAAGGCCAAATGTTTTTTGTTTTTTTTTTTTCTGGAATGTGGATGCGGATTCACAATGGGGAGGGGATAGGGAAGAACAGAGGTACTTTGCATTAGGCAGAGGGGAGGGAAGGGAGGAGGGGTATGGGGTAGGAAGGACAGCGGAATGAATCAGACATTATTCCCCTAGGTACTTGCACGATTGCACGACTGGTGTGACTCTACATGGTGCACAACCAGAGAAATGAAAACTTGTGCTCCATTTGTGCTCCATGAATTGAAATTGAAATTCTGCTCTTTACGTACAACTAATTAGAACAAACACAAAAATGAAAAATAAATCCCCAGCTTTCTTCTGGGATCCGCGGTGCCTGGGGCTTTACGCGGGCTAGTTGCTTTGTTATTTAAAATAGGAAAGTTTCGGGGTTTTTCTGGTGTGGGAAGCATAGGGCCCTTGCACGTGAGAAGTCTGCCTTGGTCACCCGTAGTGGTCACCTCCTTCTCCTTGCAACACACCCCTCCGGCTTCCAGGATGCCTCTCTCCACTGAATCTGCCTTCAGGTTCATGCCAAGCTCCTGCTCAGGCACCTGCCCCTGCTTCCTCACATTCCATCGGCTCTTAACACAGGAGCATTTCGGGGTCTTTGTTACAATCCCAGGAAGCTAACATAGTCCCCCTGACCAAGAAAACTCTAGCACCATTTTCTCCAAAGTCCTGACTATACGAGTAGACTTAGCACATGTCACCTGAAAAATAATGTGTATCTTTCAGACATTTTCACAAAAGTAAGGCTCCTTTGGACTCCTGATCATACCAAGATGGTGCACCTCCATGACATTGATGTGATTCTTCATGAAAGAACGAACAAGGCTCGACATCGGAGTAAATGTCCCTTTATTGAGGAACAGCTCTGCATATTTATAGAGCTGAGGTTGGTTTGACAGTTGGCATGGGGTGCTTTTTGATTGGTGGGTAAGGATCAGGTGAGCAGCAGGGCTAGTCTGATTGGTGGGTAAGGATCGGGTGAGCCAGCAGGGCTCTGATTGGTGAGTAAGGATCAGGTGAGCCACCAGGGCTAGTCTGATTGGTGGGTAAGGATCAGGTGAGCAGCAGGGCTAGTCTGATTGGTGGGTAAGGATCAGGTGAGCAGAAGGGCTAATCTGATTGGTGGGTAAGGATCAGGTGAGCAGCAGGGCTAGTCTGACGGGTGGGTAAGGATCAAGGTGAGCCAGCAGGGCTAGTCTGATTGGTGGGTAAGGACCATGTGAGCCAGCAGGGCTCTGATTGGTTGGTAAGGATCAGGTGAGCCAGCAGGGCTAATCTGACTGGTGGGTAAGGATCATGTGAGCCAGCAGGGCTCTGATTGGTGGGTAAGGATCAGGTGAGCCAGCACAGCTAATCTGATTGGTGGGTAAGGATCATGTGAGCCAGCAGGGCTCACCATTGGACGGCTCTTCTTGAGGGATGGGGAACTTAGTCTTTGGAGCTGGGGTGACTCCCAACACTTCTAATGGCTTCCTCCCCCATCACTATTAAATTGCAAAGTCAAAATGCAGACTGCAGGTTAAAAATACTAGAAAAGGGGATTCCATCTGTCCCGAATGCGTCCAGACATTTTCCTGTCAGTGTAACAGCATTCATGTAGCACTCCATGCGTGGCGGACCATGAGTAACTGGAGAAGATCAAAACCTACAGGGGGATGTGCATGGGTTACGTGCAGACAGTACACGGTTTTCATGTGGAACTTGAGCATCCTCCTTGGAAGCTGATGGATGGTTGTGCTTATTTCTTTTCTGTCTCCCTGCCCTGGGGCTAATCAGAGCTCTCTCTCTTTCCTTCGCTCCTACATTCCTGGCATTCGCAAGAGCCCCTAGCACACAGCAAAGGCTCCGTCAGCATTTGCTGAATGGTTGACTGAGAGGCTTCACCTAAGGGTGAACTTGGACTTGTCCAGAGGAGATAGCCCCGTTTCAGGCTCCAACTTGTCAATCAAAACGGTCAGATCATAAGATCCCCGCGGGTGAAATGCAAAGTCAGAGGAGTGCTGTTCCCGTTTGAGATGAGACAGTCACAGCAGCACCCTTCTGTTATGGAGGGTTCCGTCCTTCGCGTACGTACGAAAGGGAGTGGCAGATCCTTGCAGGACACAAAAATTCAGCGGACATCATCACCGCAAAGCGAGAGGAAAGCTAAGGTGCAGGAACACACCATCCACACTGCCAGAGAGTCTGCCCTGGAAACTTGCGAGCTTTCCGGATATGCTACGCTCATGGAGAAAAACCAAAGGTGGTCTCTTCCAAAAGAAACACAGGAGGAAATAATGCTTTCAAAATACGAAGGTTTGATTTACACTTCCCCAAAACTAAGACTCGGGTGGACAATCTACACCACCCAGAGGGTGCACTCCCATTACTAAGATAAGACAGTCTCGAAGCTTTTTCTTCCTTAAAAAAAAAAAAAAAAAACTCTATTAAATCACAAAGCAACAGAGAATTGTGAAGATGTGGAGATAACCCACTTATAGCTCCCAGAGCATGAATGGCTATTTATTTACTTATTTATGGTACCAGGGATTGAACCATTTGAGTGCTTAACCATTGAGTCACATCCCAGCCCTTTTGGTATTATATTTAGAGACAGGGTCTCGCTGACTTGCTTAGGGCCTTGCTAAGTTGCTGGGGCTGGCTTTGAACTTGTGATCCTCCTGCCTTAGCCTACCGCCCCCCCCCCCAGCTGCTAGGATGACAGGCATGCGCCGCCACCGTGCCCAGGTGAATGGGTGCTATTTTTACACATTTTAATTTGCAAAATGTTCTAATTAAACCTCATTTGCAAAAATGGGCCACGAGCCAAATTTGGACCGCAGTCTAAGAATGGCCAACCCCTCGTCAAGAGCATTTGAAAAGCATTTATAGAATTTGAAATAGCATTTATAATAGCATTTGAAAGCTATTATAGAATCGACTTCATGAAATTGACATGAACACTGGTGTTGTGCAACTTGATGATATGCTATTGATTGAATGTTGGCGTTGCTGTTCCCGTTTGGAGATAGGGAGCAGGAGGGCTAATTTCTCACTTCTCTAGCTCCGGATTATAGAGGGAGAGGGTTAGATGCACATTGCAGGACCAGCCTTCTCCCACCCGCCCCCCATCTGAGTTTCACACCAAAGCATGTTCCCCGAGTCTCGATTCTCTCGCGGATTCATTCCATTAATTCCTTTGCACCCTCACAATTACCTGCGGGAATGCACCCCGGAAAACACAAAGCAAGCCCACTCTCGGAGGTAGCTGAACTCAACTTCGTATGCAAACCGTGTTGCATATTTAACTCGTGAATCCAACTTTGGCTTCTGAGGACAATCGTCCCTTTTACCCCTGATCCTAGGTGGCGCTTTCAGCAAAGAAGATGGACCTGCTCACTTCCAGCAAGTCAGATTTCAAGTTGGATCCCGTAACCTTTCCTGGCACAGGTCACCAGCCACGAAGGACAGGCACGGAGGAGGCTGAGCACAATGGAACACTCTGAGCCCAGGCGGTGGCCAAAGTGACAAACGAAACCACTTATCACCCTGGGCGAAATGCAGGCCTATTATGGCACTGACGTGAACTCTCATGGGAAAGGACCACGCGTCCGTCTGCCTGTCCCGGGAGAAATCCCGTCACTTTTTGTGAGGGCAGACTCCTGTAAGGTTGGCAGACAATGCTATTTGTTACATAGAAACCACGTCTGCCTGTTAAAAAAAAAAAACAAAAACAGATAACTAGCCAGGGCTACAAAGAAAGTAGCCACTATAAACAATCACAGGCTAACACACACACACACGCACACACAAAGGGAATAAAAACTATATATATATTGCAGGAAAATGAATGTCGATGTCTGAGATCCCGCTTCCCACGGAGCTGCGTCCCAGGAGAACCTCTGAAGGTGCGAGACTGAGATCCACTGCAGTTTTATTTTAAAAGTCATGTTGCAACTAGCTTGCAAAGTCTCCAAGCAAATAGAACGTTGGTTCTAATATTTAGATCTCAGTTTTTCCTTTCCGGATTTCACACTTGGGATACTTGAACTTCCTCTTAAATGAAAAAAAAAAAAAAATCTTCCCCTTATAGTAACCTAAATGTCCAGGGCATTGGGAAGTCACTGAAGCTTCGTGGCAGGTAAATTTGCAACAATTCAATGCTCGCAAGACTCATAAGACGACTAAGGGTCGCTCGTTGGAAGTGGAACATATGTGCAGCCCTGGGGTTACTACCGTCTTGGAGACACCTTTCCTTTGCTCCGTATTCAGAAATGGAGAAAAAGATGGGGAAAAAAAACCCTCTGAATTTGGAGAGAAAAAAAATACCATAAATATACAAAGACATTAGATTAATAATACCTTAACTTGGATTTTGACCCTTTTCTTCCTAAGTTCCCTGAAATGTGTATTATTTTTGCAATGCCCAGTTGATAACTGATTTAAAATGCCCCAAACAAATATTTGCCTACTTTGAAAACCATAAGAAAAAATATACAGATTTGGATTCTGCCTTCTATGGTTCACAGACTTGGAATATTTTCTTCTTTCCGTGCTCATGTGTATATTATGCACATAATCTCAAGAGCCAAAAGCAAACCATTTATTTCCAAGACTCTTCAGAGTTGCAAACCTGATCTTACTGTATTACACTGTTACCACTGAGCAGCTTGTATTTTCCAGTGAGAAGTCGGCAATATGTGCATTTTTACCCATTTTTCCATGGATAGAAACAGTGTCAAGAAGAGGTTAAAACCCATCTGCTGATAAAGAAGCCAAAAAAGAACAAAAAAAACCCATCCTGTATTTTTCTATGTGGACGACCCTCATCCCAAATAGCGTGCCTGCCAAATTAGGGTCTCTGCTAGTGAAACATCAGTTGCTCTCTTATCCCGAGAAACGGACAAAAGTGGAAAAGCTACCTAATGCTGCGAGGAGAGAGAGAACATGGAACGGAGGGATATGGGACTTGGGCGGCTATCAGCTCCATTTTTTAAAGGAAAATTTGCAATACTCAATAATAGCAGGATTCCTTTCCCAGTGGGAAAACTCTGAAGATAGGCAGGTAAAACGCACAGTTCAACATTTCTTAGCGGCAGTGTGTAAGAGGAATCGCAGGTTGTTAAACAACAGGCTCCCACCCGGATTCCCCGGTGCTTTGTAATTCCAGGGCCCCCTGCACTTCCTTGTGTGAGGCTGTCTAGACCCACAGTGAGCTCTGCCGTGCACAAGCCAGGTGTGGGGTGGAACGGCTTGCAGCAGTGGATACCACGGTTCCCCTGTGCACCCCTCCAGGGAGTGACCCTAGGTGGGTAGTGCGTCCCACACCAGCCCCCGAGCTCCCCTTGGGGACAGAGGTCCTCTTGGTCATGGTGGTAACAAGTGTAAGACACCCCCCTTTACTGTCTTCTTCCTGCCTCACTTCCCCTCTACCACTCAAACCCTCAGAGCCGTCGAAGCTCAGCATCCTCTGGCTGTGGGGAGACTCCTGGCTTGGACCTGCAATCTCTCCTTTGGCTAAGAGTCGTATTTCCAAGCACCCCGCGTCAACAGATCTGGGGACGCACCGATGCATCTACCCCTTGCCCTCTGAGATTTCCAGTCGTTTTTTTTCCAAGTGGAACGATACAGGAAAGTTGAGGCAGACCCTAGGATCGGGCAGGATTAGTGATTATTTTGGTACTAGGGATTGAACCTAGAGATGCTTAACCACTGAGCTACATCCCCAGCCCTATTTTGCATTTTATTGAGACACAGGGTCTCAGTGAGTTGCTTAGGGCCTCACCAAGTGGCTGAGGCTGGCTTTGAACTCACGATCCTCCTGCCTCAGCCTCCCAAGCTGCTGGGATGACAGGCGTGAGCCACTGTGCCTGGTTATTTTTAAAACTTTAATCCAATTTCCCTACTCAACTACTGGAGGGGAAAAAAATGGTATACAGGCTTTAAACAAGTAAATTTAAAGAGCATTCCAAGTTCTCTTTTATTCTTTTGGCTGCCGGAAAAATAAGTAATAATAATAATACTGATTTCACCCGTTCTGTAATCCTGGATAGATTCTGGAGCAGGTGGGAGTTGGTGGTCATCCGGAGCAGGGTATGCATGAAAGTAAGTTACTAATCCATGCATCAGATTACTTTTAATCTATGCACTGAGAATTCCCTATAAAACACAGATGTTTAGTGAAGAGTCCATCAGGGCAGAATAAATGAGTTAAAAAGAAATTACCGTAAACAGTCACCGGTCCATTTTGGCAAACTAGAGACTCATTTCGAATTTAACACAATCATAAGGAAGATAATGGGAAGAATTTTGGCCTTTTCTATGAAAATTGGGGTTATAGCCTACGGAAGCCCAGCAGTGAGGCTAAAGTAAAGAGAACTATTTTTTTTTTAATCATTCTTTCCTTTTCCTACTTAATTTTATTTCCAGAGGTGTTCGTGCAGATGAAAAAAAAAATTCCTTCCCGTTATGGCTACATTACTACCTGCCCCAAATACACTAGATGATTGCTTGCCCTTGGACATGGTGTACCACTGTGGGGACACTGACTCTTTCTTAAAGCAATGCTAAATCGCCAGAAGGCGGGCACGATTCTGCAGCAAAACAGAAGTAAATGGGCCTTTATGGACAGAAAAGGCACCATGAGTTTCGAAACAGGGTAGGCAGCATGAAAGTGTTGTCCTGTTCCACTGGAGAAAGTCAAGGTCAGGAAAAGAAGTTATTTTTCTGATTTCGGCTTCTCTTTTCAGCTCTGCAACTGAATGGAGAAAGAACTTCCTGGTTCCAAGAAGCAGCAGTGCAAAGGTCCAGTGGCCACGGAGAGAGTTTGGAGTGTCGGGCAGATTTGTGGGAGGAGGTTTGAGAAGGAGGAGGGAGGAGGGTCTTCTAAGACTGTTGACATGGTAAAGAAGATTGCGTCCAGTCAAGTTAGACCTGGAGTTATGAGGACGTGCTACCCTCAAGACAGACCCAAGGTAACAGATGCCAACAGAATCACTCAGACTATGGATTTCTTCCAACCCCAAACGTTGGTGATGGTGCTACAGAACTGTAAATCATACAAATCATCGGGCTGTACTCCCATAAAGAATAGGCTTTGTGGCACCGTAGATTATTTTCATAAAATCGTGAGACAATATTTTCCAGACGAGACTTCTCTCCACTTGCGACGGAGTCAGGAAAGACCTGGCGCCATCTTGGTAGAGGTGAAGTCTCCTTTGGGTGGATCTGGGGGGAGCGAGTATGTTCCCCTGTTTAGCTACCTGTGACACTCAGGTCATTCTTGTGGTGTGTCCCACTAACGAAGTCATAGAACCTACCATGCATTCTGTGCGGAACTTTTTGTTTTCTAAGAGTTTAATAACTAATGTCTGGGATGCGCCTCCCGAGGCAACATTTGGCGCTGGAGTTTGGAGCCTAGTTAGACACGCGGGAAACAGAACAATACCTTCCTGGTGGCCGCAATGTTTCAAAGAGGGTGCATTTTTGTTCGACAAAAGCCAAACTAAATTCAAATTAAATTCAGAGGCAGTCGCTCTGATTCTGGTCTATTGTATTGCCCTGCAACACGAAGTGTTGAAACTGAGTGATTTTTCCAACCTTGGGATCCTCCACCCCACCCCATGACGGTCCTGAGCCTGTCTGCAGACCTCTGCTTGGGCGCTAAAGGTCTTGTGAGAGCAGGGCTCTATAAAGAATCACGGGAGTCAGGAGGTGCCACCAGTCTTAACAGGTAACATGACTCTGTCCCCAGAGGCGACGAACTGCAGCCTTGTTCTGAAAGTCCCAGCCCAGATCCTGCTAGCTCCTGAGCAGATGGGAACACGTTCGGATCCCCAACGTGTCTGGATCCCCTTTGAACCGTGCAAACAAGGGTGAGAGAGGCCTCCAGCTTTTTATCGACCCCTGCCTCCTAACCTACGATTCATTACTCATTCCACCAGCCTCTCCAAGTGCTCGGGCCACCTGGAGACAGCGTCTGGTCTGACGGTTGGACGTCTTCATCTGCAATTTCCCTTGACAGCAGGCTTAGTTGTGTGTCGTGTTTGCCTCCCTGAAACAAAAGGTACCTTTCTCTTTTTTAAAAAAAAAAAAAATGACTTTTTCCTAAGAAAGATACAGATCTGCAATGCACCCCCTAACGGAGTCCAAATAATATTTTTTAGTACGAGTTTTCTTCTCGAGTCCTGTGTTGGGCAGAGAAAGTGGTAGCAAATAGAAATGGGCAGACTGTGACGGGGACACCTTGACAGTCATGCCCCAGAAACCGCCACATGTCGCAGCCACACCGTTGATGTTGTAAGGCTGACATTAATCGTTACTACCACCATGCACTCGGCTTACTTTTATTGTAAATAAATTAGCTTCCATATAATTCTGGGTTAGTAAGTGAATATGACATTTTTTTTTTATCTATAAAACTAGATCTTGGGGCTTGGGTTGTGGCTCAGCGGTAGAGCGCTCGCCTTGGGCTTGCAAGACCCTGGGTTCGATCCTCAGCACCACATAAAAATAAATAACTAAAATAAAGGTATGGTGTCCAACTACAACTAAAAAAAATAAATATTTTTAAAAAACTAGATCTTGATTGGTCAAGTGGAGAATAAATCAGTTTTGACAGTGCTTTGGAGAAATAAGCCTGAAGATATCATTGCTTTCTGGTTAAATTATGTCCTTCCACTCGTATAGACTAAACTAACCACTGATAGCATAGAGGATCATCTGATTCCACAGAATAAATAGCAATAAACAGGGAATTTCAAAATTGTAGCAATGACCAAAAAAAAAAAAATCTAGGAGGGGTCCTGGTTCTAGACATTATGAAACAAAACTAAGAGATTAATTCACTCAGTTATCAGCTATTTTACGAAAGATGACATTGCACCTAAAACTCAGGCTTTGTCCCCAAAATTTGTAGAATGATGCTTGGTGGAGAATTTTTTTTTGTACGAGGAATTCAACCCAGGGACACTTAATCACTGAGACACATCCCAACCCTTTTTGTATTTTATTTAGAGACAGGGTCTTGCTGAGTTGCTTAGGGCCTCACTAAGTGGCTGAGGCTGGTTTGAATTCTCCATCCTCCTGCCTCAGCCTCCTCCCGAGCCGCTGGGGTTACAGGCGTGCGCCACTGTGCCCAGCTTGATGGAGAATCTTAGTGAAGAGTACAAGTCCATCCTGGAAGACCCCAAATTCAAAGTTTAGAAGGCCCCCTTATTATCATTTTCAGTGACAATTTAAAGGAAAAACTCCGCTGACCTCCTAAACCATACATGTCCATGGTACCGTCCAACACATCTGGCCCCCTTCTGTAACAGCAGCATGGCCACCCGCTGACCAACCACCGCATGGAGATGGCCATCACATCCCAGGTGCGTGAGGGAGCAAGGCGAGGGTCCCCCACTGGGCGCAGGACAGCGAGACTGACCTTTGGAAGAGCGGAAGTGTTTGCTGGGTGCCGTGAAACCCCGAGTCCCGTGCACGTTGACGGCCGCCACTCGGAACTGGTACCACCTGCTGGGTCTTATGTCGGTCATCTGAACCCGCTCGTCCGTGGTCTGAAGGGACATGTCACAGAGCACGGGTCAGTTTTCATTCTGATGTGTCCACTGGGTGTGTTTCAAAAAAATGACGCAAACTCTTTAGCCAATGCAAATAATAATAATAATAATCTTGACCTCCCTTTGCATAAGCCCCTCTTATCATTTCCAGATACAAAGAGAGTCATTGGGAAGCAGGAAACTTTGGATGCCTCGTCTCCAAAAGTTAAACACCTCTGGGAGTCAAAAATCTTATCACAAATGCTTGGGGCTATTTTAAAATCTGATGACTGAATGGAGCATTTGAGAGAGATTCCGTCCATAGAGAATGTGTACCCCATGATTGCACGATAGACGAGAAAGTGAATTCATTCCTAGGTTATAGAAAGAAGATGCCTCTTAAACTCGATTCTGCACACTTGGATTCAAAATATTTGCAACACATTTGGAAATATTCTGACATATTTAGAAAAATATTTTTGGAAGATATTTGGGTGAAAAATATTTGGGGGGAAAAAATGGTCTCTGTACTGAACATGTACGTGCTTCTTTAACTCCCTTATGATGCGCCCCTGGACAGTACAGGTCATCAATATGGAATCATGTGATTAACGATACGATTCGTCCCTTAACACGGACTTCGATAGCATTCAGATCGCCTTGGGTATTCTAAGTCATCTAGCCAGGACTTCAAGTGTAACGGAGGATTTGCACAGCTGCAGGGAAATACTGTGCTGTGAGGGATTTCGAGCATCATCGGATTTTGGAATCTGCAGGGGATCCTGAAAAATAATATCCTGCATGGCTATCCAGACACAACTGTCTATTCTTGTGCAATTAAAAAAAAAATAGATACTGGGTGAGACACGTAGGTTTTCTTGCACCTACTGCTAGGGTCTCAAGATAGCAAGTAACTTTAGCAGCCTTTGGCCAGATGGGATGTACTGACTTCCAACGTCTGGTGCCGTCTCACCTTGGCTTTGAGGGTGAAGCTGGGGAAATCGGACGGAATCCGACATTCCCAAGCTTCCTAACGGTAATTCATTATGGCAATGCGCTTACGTCCATCTCTCAAAGCTCCACATTTCTGAGACCAAAGGAAGGGTACGACTCAAATGTGGCGTTCTACCCGGTTGGGCTGCATCCGAGACAATTTGGGATGACTTTGGCATGTAGCGTTTTAGCTCTGAGTTTGAGAGACTTAAAGCCGGAATGGTAACCCGGAGCACTGGGACAAAGAATCGCATGTGGCCTGAGCTAGCAAAGGTAACAGGAATCGAACGATGATTTTCCGTGTTGCTTTGACACCAAGCTCTTCCCTTATTCCTTTCGTCCTGACGCAGGCAATAGTCAGTGAACGCGCTGTGCTTAAAGCGTGCGGAGGACACTCTCCAGGAAGGGACTCACCTGGGCCACCGTCTGCCACTGAGTGGCATCGTCCTCGCTGGGGTGGATGCCGTGATTCCATCTTCTTTGCACCACGTAGATGACGGGCTCAATGGACACGTTGAATTTCGAGGACCACTTCACCTCCAGCTGCCCCGACTGGTGCTCGGTAAACCGTAATTCCTTCCTGGGCTTCAAGGGGACCCCTGGAAGCAGACCATGTCAGTTCAAGCCATGTGCATGGGACCCCAAGTGCAGGTACGTGCTGAGCGAGGAAACCGACAAGAGAGACCAGTCTCCTCTGCCCCCCCACCAAGATTCCATCTCCTTTCGTAAACGTGACCTCTCCGCATCGGGTGTCACAGGGGACATGTGCATTTGCACCATAGATCCCATCTTTGAACCCGCTTTCCCAGAAACACACAATCGCCGGCTGATGGTATTATTATTATTATTGTTATCATGCCCCGTCGTCTTTCATTCTGTTTTCCGACTGTGGACACTTAAGTACTTCCAGACTCACACCAAATGCCACCCCCCCTCTGCGTCTCTTTCCCTAAATTTCCCAGTTGGAAAAAAAAAAAAAAAAAAAAAAGGATCCATTCTCTGGGGCCTCTCGACTCCCGAACGCACAACTGTCAGGATGTGCCTTTAACTGCTTCTTGCTGCAGGGAGCTCATTTAACGATGCCTGTCTGCTGCATGAAGCTACAGCCCCCAGAGGTCTTTCCCACCTCTTGCCATGTCCCAGAGGGGAGAACATGACGCAACACCAAACGGTCACTGAATATTTGCTGGAGGAACCACCTCCCCGACTTTTCTGTACTCCAGGCAAGAATGAACCCGGGGAAATGAGAAAAGTGGGAAACATTTGCCTAAACCTTTTCGACAGTGGTGAGCCCTCCGCTCCAAACTCACTTCCAAAAGGGAACCCTGATCCCGGGTATTGTGTGCTGCCTTCCCGACCGTGTATACTTTCAAATAACCCTTCTCTCTTCTATCATGGCTATATTACTCAAATACACATTTACTTTATTATTTTTTTCTAAGAAAAGAAGGTTCATACTAAAAACCAAAGCAGTCAAAATGTTTTCAAGTAGAACAGATTTTTTTTTGTTTGTTTCTTTGCATTGTCTATAGTATTTTTTTCCCAGTTTTAAAAGAATTTTTTTTATAGATAAGATGGGAATCCCTAAGTTAATTCCTGACCAATTTAATACCACAAGCAGGTCTCTATTCCTTGTGTCATGAAAAAGGGTACTCAAACTGGTTCGGAGTGATGAGAATCCAAACTGAGCGGAAAGATCGCTTGGTGTCCTTCTTGGGTTTGAGATGGGCAGGCAGGTGACAGACGCGTGATTCTACCGAGAGGCTATGCAGGTCTGGGGACATGTCCTGGTGCAGAAGATGACCAGTTCCTTCTGCAGACTTTCGGAGCGGTTTCCGAGACATGCGAATCCGCCCTTCTCCCTGGCTGCCTGCCACGTGATCTTCTAGGGCGAATACAGTGGTGGTGAATATCCCCCGCCGTTCCACTAACCTGAACCTATGGGAAGCACGTGTGCAAGCATCCAGAGCCCTTTGCCGAAAGGATTCAGTCTGGAGTAGCATTCCACCACCGACAGCCTTCCCCGGACGTAATGAGCCTCAGGGCCACGGTCGGTTCAAATTTCTCCATTAAAAAAAAATCTCCTTAATTGGGATGTGCAACGCTCCTGCAATCTGCATGTTAAGAGACGGTCCATCTGCTTTGCATTAGGGGTAGCTGGCCCCCTTGATTGGAAGTCATCGCAGCTCGGCTCTGTAATTGTGTGCAGATGGAGGCCCCACACCCCCAGGACCTCCAGCCCTCTCTGCCAGAGCACACCAGCCTCCTGAGCCCAAGGAGCATCCCGATTGCATAACCAGATGTGGACATGGATCACTCCTTCCATCTCCCTAAAAGATTTTCTCCCTAAAAGCTGTTTTTGAACCAATTAGCCGTCTGAAATCTAAACTATCCTGATGAGAAATGTAAAAATATTATCATATGTCACCCCACGAGATGTGACAAAATAGGTCCTTTTTTTTTTCTCTTTAAAATGCAAAAAAAAATATATTTTGGTAGCATCAAAGCGACAAAAAACCAGGCTTTTAAATGATGCTAAGAAGAAACTGATAGAAAAATCAATAATGATTGATAATCAACGGTTGCCTAGCCATGTCGAGATTCAGCTCTCAGTGTCAAAGTCTTTCCCTCGTTGGTCTAAATGATTTGAACATACTGTATTAGTTCATCTCCAAAGTCCTGAAACTTGAGTTTCGCATTATTACGATACGTGTGAAAATATTAAATCAACTCTGTCGTCTTTTGAAAAAGAAATAAATGGGCAAATGATTGATTGCTGATTGGTTCGTGACAAAGAGATGAAAGGAGAGGTGGAAATGGGTCTAAAACTTGGTAAAAATTTTAAGTTTCATGGAATGAGAAACTTCCTGCCTCTCCACTCCTGTGAACACTCGGTGTCTTTTATTTCACTGCCCTTCGCTTTATTGAAAATCAAAAGAAGAGAGAGAGAGAAAGTCTGTTGTTTATTTCAAACTATAACACAAGTCCGTTCAAGTTAGCTGCAGAGGCACCGGCTCAGGGTCACCCGTGACATAACCCAATTCTGATGCTCTGACATCGTGGAGAATTCTGCCCGTCAACGTTTTCAAAACACCCGTTGTTTACAAAAACCCAAGTTCTCACATATATATATACTTATAAAGCATGTGAGGGTATAAAATCTGCACCTCTTACCTCCCCTCCTAGACCAAATAGAAAGTGCGGACATGTATGCTCCATTAGCCTAAAACTTTAGTAGCATGCAAAACAGTTACATCGATACTCTTAAATACCAATTTGTTGCAAGAATTCAGAAAACGCCTTGCACACTCAGATGATTCCTTTTTGTGCATGACGAGCTCATGCATGCACCCGGCGCGGGCTGAGGGCGGGTTCCATCTTGCCCTTTGTACCCCAGTGCCCAGAATGGGTCACGGCCAACGAGAGCCGCTCCACCGATGTGGATTCAACTGAAATGTATCAGTGCTGGAAGGTCTGGGGCACATGCGCTTCTTTCCAACTGAAACCCAGGGAACACATGGAGCCCACCTTCCCCAGGATTTCCAAACAGCACCTACCTGGACGACTATCGAATAAGTGAACAAGGAGAAATGGGCAGGTTGGTCATGACTGCCCAGTCGGATCTGGTCCTCTGTGGTCTACACTCTGCATTTAAGTGAAATTCTTCCGCTCCACAAAGTAACCTAAGACTAAGGTCAGTGTGGTGAGGGGAGAAGCGTAGGTTATTCCTTAGCCTTCAATTGCTGATGAACCAGTGATTTTATTCGATTAGAAATGTTTGATAATGACACTTATCTTCATTGGATGATGATGACGAGGAGGAGGAGGAGGAGGAGGAGGAGGATTTCTAATGGTACCCAGTGAGAGCTTTGGTTCGGGATACTATTTCGATAGGTGTTAGACAGCCACCGAGTCACATCAGAACATCCCAAGGTCCTGGGGCCAGCAGCATTAGTTGCTGATGAGAGCAAGCAGGTTGACTTTTATTTGAGAAGGTCAACAAGGGTTCCAAGTTGCTACTAGGCTAAGAGGTTATTGAAAGGATTCTGACGGGATCCATTTGATCCTTCTTGGACACACAAACTAACTCACGGGTAGTCTCAAATGCTCCTGGGAGAGACACACACACACACACACACATATTTATATATATATTTATATGTGTGTGGGTATCATTGTTTCCAAGAATAATTTAGTTTTGTCATTCTTTTTTTAAAAATTTTTCTTTTAGTTGTTGACGAACACAATACCTTGATTTAATTTATTTATTTCTGTGTGGTGCTGAGGATCAAACCCAGTACCTCGTGCGTACGAGGTAAGCATCCTGCCACTGAGCCACAATCTCAGCCCAGTTTTCTCATTTTTATTATGCAAACATCATTGGCTCACTGCAGGCTTCATACAGTCCATTCGTTCTACTGGTGGCTTATGTTCTGTGAATTGCCTCTCTTCCCACAAAATCCAAGTTAGGAGCTCCTTTGTTGCACAAGAGTGACTTTAGCACTTCTTAAAGATCCACTCTGGAACCACCATTTTCCCTAACTGGTTCTTCGTTAACCCCAAGGAGCTTAATTCAGGCATAGCACAGGGACAGCAGGCCACATCCATGTTTATAGCAGCTCAATTCACAAGAGCTAAACTGTGGAAGAAAACCTAGGTGGCTCAGTGCAGGATGCTTACCTGTACGCACGAGGTGGGTATCTACACAGTGGAATATTACTCAGCAGTAAAAAAGAATAATATTTTCAGGTAAATGAATGGAGCTGGAGAAGATAAAGTGGATGCTTATCTATAATGGGTGTGTGTGTGTGTGTGTGTGTGTGTGTGTGTGTGTGTGTGGTGGGGAGAATGGAGGAACTTTGATTGGGACAAGTAGAGCATGGGAGACAGGAAAGATGGTGGAATGAGATGGACATCCTCACCCTAGGTACATGTACGACTGCACATGTGGTACGACTCTGCATCCTGCACAACCAGAGAAAGGAAAAGTTGTGCTCCGTTTGTGTACGATGAATCAAAATGCATCCTGCTGTTATAATGTATCACTAATTAGGACAAATAAAAATAAATAAAGAAAAAAAATCCATTCTATTTAGTTCCATACAGGTTCAAATGTGTCTTTATATAATTCATCTCGTTGGTCCTTCCTGGAATTGTTCCTATTTCCTGTGAAACAGGCACGTCTGAAATTCACACCGATTCTCCAGTGTTTTTAATTTTAAATGCCTATTTTCATTGCCATCATCAACTTTTGAAATAGGCTTGTTTTGAAAACCCGGTGAGTTTTACAAAGGGCTTAAAAATGAGTATTCTGACAGCATCCTCTTGGCGAAGAGCGTACAATCAGTCGTCACGGGGAGAAGTTTCATCACATCAAAGTTTTTAGAAATGAAATAGTTTTGGGTGTTTCCAAAGTGACTTGTTGGAGATTACAATAAGAGGGGTGGAAACGATGAAATTCCAGATCTATTCGAGAACTGTCACTCAGTAAGAAGGGTAGAGCGCCAAATATTTTGAATCTGGGACATAAAACTTATGTTGGGGTTCTAAGGATCCAAGAGGCATTTTTTCAGAAAATTGATAACATCAGGTGGATTCTACAGGTTTCAAGGGGAAGGCAATTCCAAGAGGCAGACCGGTGCATTAGTTCTGCACCCCTGTCTCGAGATGACCACTCAAAATATTTACAGTCTGCACAAGGACACGTCTGCTCTCGGGTTGGGCCGACGACAGAAAATCCCCAGCGCAGATGTGTTTATCGTGCATTTTTCAAGTGGTCCTCAACCCCAGCCTCCTTTCTGCGGATTTGCCATGTTTTTATTACAGTGTTACCCCAGTACAGCTTAATCGACTCAGTCTGCCTTTGAGAAGCAAAAAAAAAAAAAAAAATACACCAAGTTCATGGATCGCTGTTATCCTTTGTATACGGTCAATTAAAACTCCGGCTGGGCTCTGGGGTGCGTGCCTGTTTGCCCCAGCAACTTGGGAGGCTGAGGCAGGGGAATTGCAAGTTCAAGGCCAGCCTCAGCCACTTTAGCAAAGTCCTAAGCACCTTAGCAAGATCCTGTCTCTTCATAAAATATAAAAATGGGCTGGGGAGAGGGCTCAGTGGTAAAGCCCTCCTGGGTGCAATCCCTGGTGCTATCTTTTTTAAAAAAAAAATCCAACAACAAAACTCCAACTCAGTTGCTTATTAGTGCCTCACATTGTGGCTGAGGTCTGTGCGTGTTTTAAGACACGTGGGTAGGGCCCGGGATGAATGTCCCCCGTGTTTTGCATTCTTGTGGGCATGGCTGAGCCCTACCCCAGCCGCACACTGACAGCCTCCGGGCTTTGCTCTTTACCTTTGTAGAGTGTCTTGGGCACCTGGCAGGTGTGACCGCAGCCGTTGGAGCAGCACTTCTTCACACCCGAGCACTCGAGGTCCACATCGCAGCTCTCCACGCAGGCGGCCGCAAACCCACTGGCCCTCTCGGGGGCCGGGCAGTCCCCCTGCTTCACCAGCAGGACGTACTGGAGGAACTCACAGCTGGTTAGGCACTCGTAGTTCTTCTTGGGGAACAGAGGCTGCGGCAGAAGCAGAAGGGAGACACAGACAGGATTTTTTTTCTTTTTTTTTTTTTATAAAAGTTTCCATGAAAGACACATGAAGTCTGATTCCCAGGCATCCTAAAAGAAGAACTTTTATTTTCCATTTTGAGACGGGATCTGGCTAAATTGCTTAGGACTTTGCCGAGTTGCTGAGGCCAGCCTCCTGCCTCAGCCTCCCAAGTCCCTGGGATTATGTGTGTGCACCACCTGACTTTAGATTGCACACAAAGGTCATGCCGCGTGTCTGAGTGAACAGTCTCCTACCTTTACCTTTCCTCTCCGCTCAAAGAGAGCTGCCCAAAATCTGTCATGGGGGCTGGGGGTGGAGCGCCCACCCTTAGTATGCATGAGGCTCTGGGTTCCGTCCCAGAAGCAGAAACAGAAACCAGGATGGTAGACAGTGACAAAGCCCACTGAATGCAATTCAAGGGGACTTTGCGGACTGCCTGCGTGACCTGTATTTTCATTTTCTAATAGTCAAGGCTTCTCCATTTTCTTCATTTGCCGTAAAAGCTAGTGAGGACAGCGCAGTAGCCTTCCCGTGCAGCCCTCCTGATCCTGTCCGTGTCCACGCGTTGACCCTCTCCTGGCGCCACCTCGCACAGTGGCCTGAGCCCGTAAAATGCAATGCATCTCAACGACGCCCGGGTTTTAGAGCTGAGGTGCCCAGGCCACCTGCGACCAAGAGGGGCTCGTGGGTAAGTGGTGCAGAGGGACAACGTGGGTGGCCTTCAACATGGATGTGCGCCCGCGCCTTGCATCCCCTTCTCACCCTTGAGACGTGAGCTGCTGTCTCGAGACGTTGGCTCTTTCTGCCCAGGAGCCGAGGAGCGTCTGAGGCTCCTGAAAGCTTCCCCACGCAGAGACTGGAAGAGAGCATGACATTTTGGGTTCCTTGGCCTCCGCTGAGCTTATGAAAGGACAGCCAAGATGCCCCCCACAGCCCAACCTAACCCTATATTGTGGTTTCTATGTGGTGTCCCCCAAAAGCTCATGTGTGCAACAATGCAAGAAAGTTGAGAGGTGGAATGATTGGGTTATGAGTGGTAGAACCTACTTAGTGGATTAATCCACTTGAATGGATTGAATGGTGACTGCAGCAGGTGGGGTGTGGCTGGAGGAGGGGGTCCCTGGGCTGTGCCTTTGGGGTCTCTGTCCTGTCCCTGGTGGGCAGAGCTCTCTCTGCTCCCTGGTGTAGACTAATAGTGGCTTAATCCACTTGGATGGACTCACTGGGTGTAGACTAATAGTGGATTAATCCACTTGAATGGACTGAATGGTGGCTGCAGCAGGTAGGGTGTGGCTGGAGGAGGGGGTCCCTGGGCTGTCCCTTTGGGGTCTCTGTCCTGTCCCTGGTGAGCAGAGCTCTCTCTGCTCCCTGGTGTAACCTAATAGTGAATTAATCCACTTGGATGGACTCACTGGGTGGTGACTGCAGCAGGTGGGGTGTGGCTGGAGGAGGGGTTCCCTGGGCTGTGCCTTTGGGGTCTCTGTCCTGTCCCTGGTGGGCAGAGCTCTCTCTACTCTCTGGTGTAGACTCATAGTGGATTAATCCACTTGGATGGACTCACTGGGTGTAGACTAATAGTGGATTAATCCACTTGGATGGACTCACTGGGTGGTGACTGCAGCAGGTGGGGTGTGGCTGGAGGAGGGGGTCCCTGGGCTGTGCCTTTGGGGTCTCTGTCCTGTCCCTGGTGGGCAGAGCTCTCTCTGCTCCCTGGTGCCCTGTCCTGAGCTGCTCTCCTCCTCCAGGCCCTGCCGCCATCTTGTTCTGCTCTCCTTGGGCCAGAGCCATGGAGTCGGCCACCAGGGACTGAACCTCTGAGCCCCAAATCAACTTTTCCTCCTCTAATTTTTCTTGTCAGATCTTTTGGTCACAGTGGTGAAAAAGATCACTAAAAATACCAGCACTTTGCAGAACAAGGTAAAGTATGGAGATGCCACACCAGACACAGAAGGAGAGCCACACCCTGCCAGGCAAGCCTGCCGTCAACTGCTCCGTGCACAGAAAGCAATCCGGCAGGTCTTAGGCTCTTAGCCCACATCAGGTCCTGCTCCTGAAACAGCTCAGGGGACCCCAAATGCAAGGCACTAAGTGATACCCTGTCTCTAAATAAAATAGGGCTGAGGATGTGGCTCAGTGGTTATGAGTCTTGAGTTAGTTCAATCCCTGGTACTCTTATTCATCTTGTTGAGATTGGAAATGTTGGACTGAAATGCGTGTCTGGCCAATATTATGCATATTTTACCACGATTGATAAAAATATTTTAAAGAGCTAGAATTTCTACATACCAAGCGCACATGCATAGCATCAAATAGTGTCTACGTCTTACAGCCACAATGATTTTTCTGATATAGCAAATTTAACGTATTGAGACTTTGTTCCAGTTGAAGGCCAGGGAAAGATTTTGTGTTTTTTTCTTCATTGGCAAAAGAGGTTAGACTTAGAAGCATCATCTACAAAAAGTATAATTCCAAGGTGTGAATCAGACTGGTAGATGCCACACAAAGTGGGTTGTTAATAGTTACAATAAGTGCTGACAAGGATGTGGGGAAAAGGGTACACTTGTACACTGCTGGTGGGACTCCAAATTGGTAAGGCCAATTTGGAAAGCAGTATGGAGATATCTGGGAAAGCTGGGAATGGATCCACCATTTGACCCAGCTATCGCCCTCCTCGGACTATTCCCTGAGGATCTTAAAAGAGCGTACTATAGGGATACTGCCACATCGATGATCATAGCAGCACAATTCACAATAGCTAGACTGTGGAACCAACCTAGATGCCCTTCAATAGATGAATGGATAAAAAAAAAATGTGGCACCTATACACAATGGAGTACTACACAGCACTAAAAAATGACAAAATCATAGAATTTGCAGGGAAATGGATGGCACTAGAGCAGATTATGCTAAGCAAAGCTAGCCAATCCTTAAAAACAAATGCCAAATGTCTTCTTTGATATAAGGAGAGCAACTAAGAACAGAGCAGGGAGGAAGAGCATGAGGAAAAGATTAACATTAAACAAAGATGAGTGGGGGGAGAGAAGGGGAGAGAGAAGGGAAAGCATATGGAAATGGTAGGAGACCCTCAATGTTACACAAAATTACATAGAAGAGGTTGTGAGGGGAAAGGGGGGAAAACAAGGGAGAGAATTGAATAACAGCAGATGGGGTAGAGAGGGAAGATGGGAGGGGAGGGGAGGGGGGATAGTAGGGGATAGGAAAGGTAGCAGAATACAACAGTCACTAATATGCCATTATGTAAAAATGTGAGTGTGTAACTGATGTGATTCTGCAATTTGTATTTGGGGTAAAAATGGGAGTTCAGAACTCACTTGAATCAAATGTATGAAAGATGATATGTCAAGAGCTGTGTAATGTTTTGAACAACCAATAAAAAAAATAGAATTTGATAATGGCATGAATTCAATTGAACTAAAATCAAAGCTGGACTTAAAAACCTTACAGGTTAGACTTGGAAGAAGAGCTACAGTCTCAACATCGAATCTCCACAAATTTGCAAGTGGTTCATTCAAAAGCCACTTTGTAAACATTTAAAGTATCCAGATCTCTTGCGGGGGTGGGTTTTGTCTCCCATTATTTCATAGCTCATTTTTTTCCTGTGGGTGGTTTAGATGTGTTTTATTTGGTTGGCTTTGGGAGTTTGAAATTTGGTTCCAAACCCAAGTGAGTCATCCCGAAAGTATGGCGAACAGACTTGTTACAATTACGCAGTAAGCACCAGCCTCCCTCTTTCCGCACCATGTGTGCATTACAAGCCACGTGGAAAGAAAGGACATAGTTACCAAGATCATTGGCTTCCAACCCCAGACCTGCTCATTCCGTTCTGCTGAGCGTCTGCTCTTTGCTAAGTTGGAAATCACAGGGAGTTGGTTTGCATCATGCGCTAATCGAATCAGCTCCACTCAAACATACAACATATGAATACAATGGAACAAATTCACCGAGGAAAACAGAGCATGAGTCTGGCATCAGCTTCCAAAGATTGTACTCTCCCTTCATGCAGCACCCTAAGGGTGTGCCTGTCGATCACTGCACCCCGGAACCAGGAAACGGAGATGTGTCTCCTCCCACGGAGAACTATGGGTTGAACTCTTGATCCTCCCACCTCAGCCTCCTGAGCAGTTGGGATGGCAGGCCTGAGCCACTGCGCCCAGCTCAGCCGGAGGTTTTTACATAAATAAAGTTCACTTTATAATTGGGTGCATTTGGAACAACAGGAGCTCTGTTTTATGATTTCTATTTATCAAAGCTAATTTTTTTTCCCTCTATCCATTTCCCTGGATAATTATCGTGAAATAGGTTGAAAAAAAGACTAATAGTGAGAAAATGAATTGGAGAAATACGTTGTCAACACATACGCCGTCTCTGCTTGTCTTTAATCGCGGACTTGATGAGAATTTATTGAAGTGGGTAGGAATAAGAAGAAAATGTGGACAAGTCCCAGGAAACTCTACGTGACTATTAATCCTCTGGACAGAAACAGAATGTATAAACTAGTCTCCTAACGGCAAACGGCAAATCCTGTCAACGCAGATTATATGGGACTCAGAAAAGTAACCTCTAACCATGGAGCCTGCAAAATTTCCTGCTATATTATGAATTAATGATGGCGTGAATCATTTGTACTGAAACCAAAGCTCAATTGAAGAACCTTCCAGGTAAAACTTGGAAGCTCTTCAAATTACTATGAGTAAAAAAGCCCATTAACTTCACAGTAAATAAAAATACACATAGCAACCCAGATCTATGTGCTAGCATTCAATTTCTTGCTGGTATGATGACTTCCAGTGAATTAAGCCAAGTTATTAATTGTAAAATTAATGTCACCACAATTCCTTCAGAAAGCTCTTTATACGATTAACTTCAAAAAAATCACATAAATGGAAATATTTCCTCAGGTCTTTAATTACAATTTAAACTTTGGGAAAAAAATATGATTATTATAGGCCCTAATTTTCTTTTCCTACCTTTGCTATTCCCCAAACCAAGAACAAAATTGGCATTCAAAGGCCATGCATTTTCTATTAGATGACCACAGGAATGGATGTCATTTTGCATCCAGAGAAGAAATACAAAGCAAAATGATAAAAGAAAATCTCTTAGTGGTACATTGGATAAAGTGAAAAAAATCTTTCATATTTTAAAAAATGCATGTAATCATATTATATATTAATATGCAACCTTAAGTCTTATAAATGTCTCCTACGTCTTATCTCCAAATATCTAAAGAGTAATGCGTGCTTTTTAGTGCCTTATCTGAGCAATGTGCTAAGCTTCAGTAGGAAAAAATAAATAAATAAAACCATCTTACCTACTTGTGGCCAATAGGTCAAGATAAAATCTATAGTAGGTCATCTTCTGATATGAGTGTGACATCCTCATCCTCATCATCGCCATCAACACTATCAACACCACCGTCATCACTATGACCCTCATGACTGTCACCATCACCACCAACACCTCATCATTATCATTCCATGAACGTCATCATGACTGTTGCTATCACTACCATCACCACCACCATGACCATCACCACCACCATCACCATCACCACCACCATCACTACCACCATCACCACCACCATCACCATCATTATCATCCTTGGTATCATCCCATCATCATCAGGACCACTGTCACCGTCACCATCAATATCATCACCATCACCATCATCCCATCACCATCTCTGCCATCACTACCAACATCACCATCCTGACCACCATCATCATCACCATAAGTACCATCATATTCTTCCCCATCATCATTACCATCACCACCACCATCACCACCACCATCCTCCCCACCATCACCACCACCATCACTACCACCATCACCACCATCACCACCACCATCACCACCACCATCACCACCATCACCACCATCACCACCACCATCACCACCATCACCACCACCATCACCACCACCATCACCACCACCATCCTCCCCACCATCACCACCACCATGACCATCACCATCACCACCACCATGACCATCATTATCATCCTTGGTATCATCTCATCATCATCAGGACCACTGTCACCGTCACCATCAATATCATCACCATCACCATCATCCCATCACCATCTCTGCCATCACCATCAACATCACCATCCTGACCACCATCATCATCACCATAAGTACCAAGATATTCTTCCCCATCATCATTACCATCACCACCACCATCAACAACACCATCACCACCACCACCGTCACCACTACCATCACCACCACCATCACTACCACCATCACCACCACCATCACCACCATCACCACCACCATCACCACCATCACCACCACCATGCTCATCATCATCACCACCACCATCCTCACCACCATCACTACCACCATCACCATCACCATCCTCCCCACCATCACCACCACCATCACTACCACCACCATCACTACCACCATCACCACCATCACTACCACCATCACCACCACCATGACCATCACCACCACCATGACCATCACCACCACCATGACCATCATTATCATTCTTGGGATCATCCCATCATCATCAGGACCACTGTCACCGTCACCATCAATATCATCACCATCACCATCATCCCATCACCATCTCTGCCATCAATATCACCAACATCACTATCTTGACCACCATCATCATCACCATAAGTACCAAGATATTCTTCCCCATCATCATTACCATCACCACCACCATCACCACCACCATCCTCCCCACCGTCACCACCACCATCACTACCACCATCACCAGCATCATTACCACCACCATCACCACCATCATCACCACCACCATCACCACCATCAACACCACCATCCTCCCCACCATCACCACCACCATCACCACCACCATCCTCCCCACCATCACCACCACCATCACTACCACCATCACCAGCATCATTACCACCATCATCACCACCACCATCATCACCACCATCACTACCACCATCACCACCATCATTACCACCATCATCACCACCACCATCACCACCATCATCACCACCATCATCACCACCATCATCACCACCACCATCAGCACCACCATTACCACCACCATCCTCCCCACCATCCTCCCCATCATCACCACCACCATCACCACCATCCTCACCATCATCACCACCACCATTATCACCACCATCACTACCACCATCTTCCCCACCATCCTCACCACCACCATCCTCCCCACCATCACCACCACCATCGCCATCACATCTGTAGTAGTGAAGCTCAGCAGGTGCGGTATCTACCATCCCTCCCTTTATAGCAGAGCTCTACTTCCTGATCTGAATTCTATCTCCAGAGTCCATCATTATTTCCTTCTACTAATTAAGGATCAGGAGCTCAGGGAGATCATGTGTCCCAAATCACCAATCAAATAAGAATCCAAGCAACCATTCGACCCAACGTTGTTTTAAGGTGTCGGGGTGAATATGAGAAGACTCTCGTTAACCCGGTGCTTCTCAAGTTGCTTCCCTATTAGGATCCCCTGGAGACCTTCTAGAAATGATACCCTGGGTAAATTCCTGATCTGTTACTCCAGCCTCCCTGGAATGCACCCCAAAAAGTGGCCATTTTTAAAGCTCTCTTGGTGATTTCAGTGTGTGGCCAAGATCAAAAGCAAACAAACACATCCACTGCATGAATTGACCCTAGTGAGTTATGACAACCCATGTCAGATTTTTTTTTCCACCAAATGAGGTCATTCAAGACTTGGCATTTAGGGTTTTTACCTGGAACTAGTCATGTAAGAACCGTCTGCCTGGAATGCAGTAAAAATCCAAGAGGAAAAGTGGGGTTCGGGGCAAACCACAAACACACTGACAACAGCGAACCCCGCTTATTAGAATGCTAGGTAGTAGTGGCAACCTTCTGGAAGTTTTTGAGTTTTCAGATCCCAGCCCAGAATCAACCAGTGAAGCAAGTTTTTTAAAAAAATTTACTTTAAATTCTCATCTAATAAATCAAGATAAAAGAAATGAATTCTGATGTTCTATTGCACCACAGGGTGATTACATTCAAGGGGCATTTCTAAGGAGAATTGTCTCAGTTCTGCTGGGTTCGCGCCTCTTGCAAGCTAACCTATGGCTATTTCCGGGTGGTTGAATTTACAGTAAGGGTTTGGTTTTATTCGTTAGTGTAATTAATTGCTGGATTAATTTTTAGGGACCAGGTAAGATTTCTCTGAAAATCTATAAGAAATAAAGACCTAAAAAAGAGGAAAACTGGAACTACTAAGTGCACCTTTCAGAGAAGGCATCGAAACACTAAGAAAGGAAGATAAAGAGCTCTCACTGCAAATGTTTCTAATTAATGCCTGGAAACTTGAGGGTAATTTGCCCGGAAACTCAATTATAAATAGCAATTTATTAGATGTGATTGCAATTAATTTGTTTCCCAAGCACATTAGCGTCTTTGGCCATGGACCACATAAAATTAGAAGAAAATCAGGGAAGAAGAACACAACGAGGTTACAGGAGGGACACCCGAAGAGAGTGGGATGGGCAGAATTTGTTCTGGTTTTCTGCAGGACGCAAGAGCAACGGCAGCATACAACGACCCGCGGTGTGGTTCAACAGAGTGAGAAGAGGTCCGTCTCCACCCGCAGAAGTGATCAATGCTGAGCCCATGGAAATGTTAATTACCCTAAAAGTCGATCGTTACACTGTGTATACAGGTATCAAATCATCATCCTGTACCCCATAAGCATGCACAAATATTGTGTATCGATAAAAAAATGTTATTATGTATCAATAAAGAAAATCAGATACTTGTGTATTAGGAGATCACTTTCTTATCAGTTCCGACCTGTTTTGTTTGTTTCAATTTGGGACACGGAAGTCAGCAACTTGTCCACAGTCCTGCTGCAAGCTCTTCAGAGGATGCTTCAGCACGTGCAGAATTCCAGAAGTTCAAAGCTTATTTTTAAAATCGTTGCATTACACTTAAAAGTGGAATGCACGGTTACATATTCATATATGCACAGAATATCATTTGGCCCACAGTCTAAACGGTTAGGTAAGTTTTACGATGTAATTATGACTATGGATTTTCCTAGGAGTTGGAAAACTTTCTGAAAAGGAGTATAATAATTGCTTAACTCATTTTTTTTTTTTTTTTTTTTTTGCAGGATGGAGAAGCTGAGGATTGAACCAGGGGTGTTTTACCTCTGAGCTGTATCCTCAGCCTTTTTGTATTTTATTTTAAGACAGGGTCTTGCTAAATTGCACAGGCTGGCCTTGGAATTTGGATCCTCCTGCCTGAGTTAATTTTAAAGCTCAGATGAGGATGGAGTTCACCTAATTTTCATCGAGATGGTCTTTAATCCAGGAGAATACCCTCAAAAAGGCAGGGATCTATTTATTTGTTTACGTCTCATTTGCTTATTGCTGTACCTGGAGCAAACTGCTGGGCAAATCGTAGGTATCCACAAAGTGCATATTAAATGAACGAAGTTTGCTAATTTCATCTCGGTTCATTGGGATAATATACCTGCCCATTGTTAAAGCTAAGCTTTGGGGTGGTTTGTTACTTACCGAGAGATAACTAATAGATACACTAAATGGGATGCATATGGTTTCTGGGAAAAGCTTAGATTTCAATAAAACAGATGGCACCGTGTCATTCCTTGGGGAGGCGGCAGCCGTGATTGATGCTTCTGTGTCTCTTCTGTGGCTTGTCGAGAATGTTGCTAGCACACAGAGACTGAGGGTGGGTCTTCTTATTGGATTGAACACTCGATCGTGAGCTCACGCAGCCTGTCCGTCTCAGAGCAATCGGTTAAATGACCTTGACTGCCTGCAAGGGCTCTGTGTGTTACTGAAGGCATCTTGATCCTTGCCATTACCAACGGTTTCCAAAGGTGAGACGTATTTCCCTCCACTTTTCTAAACTGCCCCTACAGCACATGACCCCGGGTGATGGACAGAGCGCAGCCCACCCCCCACCCCGGTCTACACCTGGACCATTAGGAAGAGGCGCCTGAGACAGGGGTTTAGACCCAGCCCTTCCGCCTTGGATCAGCTCTCCCCACCTCAGGTCCCCGGCCCCTGTGTAGTAGCCGCCTGCTGCTTTACTCCAAGGTCGTTGGGAAGGTCAAATGAGACGAAGGGGATGGGCTATTCACATGGCACATGGTGGACGTAGTAATGGTCCCCATGAGGATGTAACGGTGTTCCCGATTGGGCACCCAGCTTCTCAGAATAGTCTGTGTCCTGCCAAGGGCATCTCCCAGCTGCCCTTGCCACAGGGGCTGGAGACGGGATCACTGTGGCTGCCCAGATCCTCCGGAGGACTTTCCTCCCCGCCCAGCCCTCCCCCACTCCCTCCCAGCCCTCCCCCACTCCCTCCCGATGACATCATTTCATTTGGATGATGCCGCTGGGCATCTTGCTGGCCCTACTGAGCACCCCTTAGTGAGCTCCGGCAGCTCTTTCCTCTTGGGGTCCCGTCTACCTCTCGGGGGTCACTGGCTTTGAACCTGGACAATCCGCCAGTCTTCCTGGCTACCAGAAACCAGGTTGGCACCCAGCCTGCCACCCCTGAGCTGCAGGTGACATCTCAGCTCACTGTCTGCCGGGGATGGGTGAAATCATGCACTTGCCGCTCTCTCACCTCGCAGAAACTTTGACACTGGTGTTTCCGTAGGTCCCCTGGTTCCTTGCACGGCTCCAGGCACTGGAAGAAAGAAAAAAATATATATATACATGGGTAAGAACCAAAGCAAGGGAAGGAGAGAAGTCATCCGTGGGCTTCCCATGCCTCTTTGTCCTGGTGGGTTTCGGAAATCCGATCCATCAGCTGATGGTCGAACTGCTTTGGGCATCTTTGTAGAACAGAAACCGAAAAAAGAAAAGAAAAAAAAGTGCATTTCAACCCAGTTGACCAAGGCAAGTCACAGAGGCTGGCGGTGAGCTACAGGAAGAGTAATGATATTCACCATCACAAAGAACACCCTGCAAGAGATAGATGTGTCTCATCCCGTCAGGAGTGCTTTTTAAAGTGTGCCGCTTCGGATCAAATGTTTCGCTCGTGAGATTGAATATCCACTTGCTTTTAAATGGGCAACATTGGGCTATCTTTTGCATGTAATCGAGTGAAAAATTTAATGTTTTATGTTTTTTGCGATTTTTTTTAAGTACACAGACGCATTTTTATTAACTATAATCGCCATGTTCAAAATAGGTCATTGAACATATCCCTGTTACCTAACTGAAATTTTGTATCCTCAGACCAACACCTCCCCAATTCTCTGACTCTCCCCATCCCTCCCCAGACTCAGTAATTCCTATTCTATTCTCAATTTCTATGAGATCAACTTTTTGAGATTCCCCAGGAGTGAGATCACACAGTATTTTCCTTTCCGTATCTGATCTATTTCATGGAACATAACATTCTCCAGTTGTATCCATGTGGCCACAAATGACAGAATTCTATTTTTAATGGTAGAATAGTACCCTCTTGTGCATGCATACACCGTATTTTCTTTATCCAGTCCCCAATCGATGGGCACTTAGGTTGTTTCCATTTCTCAGATATTGTGAATAGTGCTGTAATACATAGGAGAGGGAACATACCTTTTTTAAAAAATCATACTCCTTGGAGTATTCCATGAAATAGAAAAGGAAGGAATCCTTCCAAATCACCCAGATGCCAAAACCAGGCAAAGACACATCTAAGAAAAAAAGACTTCATTGTTAAATTAAAAAAAATTATACATATATATCATATCGTTTATTACTATGTATATAGTTCATAGAGCAAATGCACAAAAATGCATGCATACATTCACAGAGAGGTATACTATATGCCTCTGTATATATATATAACAATAGGCCTCATGATATACATAAAAATGAAGAATTTATATACAAGGAGACTTGATTCTCAAAATGATAATTATAGGCCATTCAACTTTTAACCTGTAAAAGTTAGTGGTGATGTATATTCAAATGTGAGTCAGCTCAGTATAGACACGACATTATCATGAGCCTATGATGATTTTACCTATGTATTTCTTTTTTGGTGCTGGGGATTGAACTCGGGTACACTCAATCACCGAGCCCCATCCTCAGCCCTATTTTGCATTTTATTTAGAGACAGGGTCTCCCTGAGTTGCTTAGTGCCTCACTTTGGCGGAGGCTGGCCTTGAACTAGGGATCCTCCTGCCTCAGCCTCCCAAACCACTGGGATTATACGTGTGTGCCACTGTGCATAGCACCTGATTTTCAGTTTCCATTCTTGCTATATTTTCCGATTAGAATTGCAATTCTCAGCTACATTTTGGCTCTCTAGCGGGCCAAACTCAGGGTGCATGGTCAGTAGTGAGACGTTTTTCAATCTAGGTTTCGGCAGCTTCTTGCCTGGTTTAAAAGAAAAAGACTCGCCAATGGAACTTAGTTTTCAAATACTCACTGCCAGTTTCCAATCAAGAGGCAGGATGCTAAAACTACCACCCTCCAAGTCTACCACGAGTCTTTGACAGCAATGTCCCTCAAAGTGTGATCTTCAGCCAAAAATGTAGCCCCGCCCCCTTGGAGTCTGCTAGCAAAGAAAAATCTCAAGATCCTCCCTCTACTCGTGCAGAGGCAGAATCTCTGGGTCTTTTGCAAAGGTCCCCCTTGGAAATTCCAATACTCACTACACTTTAAAGAGCAATGCTATCGAATCTGAGGCCAAGATGCTATGGTGCCTGCTTCTTATTCCACACAAGTTCCACGCAGAATAAGTCTTTGTTATGCAAATATTTTCGATTTTATAGTCCCTAGTGCTGCCTGTGAACAATTCATTGCTAATCTTTCTAATTTCTTTTAAAAAATCGGGTTCTTCCATGATACTTTCCTAAGATGTGTGAATTTGCCAAGTTTAGTGTTTACCCCTCAAGTAGATCAAAAAAGAAATGCCTGATGTTTTCACCAAAGCGGCAATTCTAAAGGGATGTCATTTTTATAGCCGTAATGGAAGCTGGTTTTAAAACGCGCAGACCTTGCATAGGGTAGGAGTTTCTTGCTACTTTTGTTTCCAAAGAATACACCCCCCTTGGTACTATGTGTGCAATCCATTTAAGTTTCTATTTTAATTGTCTGATTTCCATCAGCGGGTGACGAGCAGCCTCCAAACACACATCTTAAAGTATTGTTATTCAGGGCTCATTGAATTGGTGCAACCACTCTGGAAAGCAGGGTAAAGATCCCTCGGAAAACATTTGACCCAGCTATCCCTCTCCTCGGTCTATACCCAAAGGACTTAAAATCAGCACACTACAGGGACACAGCCACAACCATGTTTATAGCAGCAAAATTCATAATAGCTAAACTCCAGAATCAAACCAGATGCCCTTCAACAGATGAATGGATTTTTAAAAACGAGGTATATATACACAATGGAATATTACTCAGCCTCAAAGAAGAATTAAATGATGTCATGTGCAGGTAAATGGATGGAGCTGCAGAGTAGTTAAGTGAAATAAGCCAACCTCAAAAATCCAAAGGCCAAATGTTTTCCCTCTGACCTGCGGATGCTAATTCACAATGGGGAGTGGCTAGGGAGGAATAGAGGTGCTTTGGGTAAGGCAGAGGGGAGTGAAGGGAGGGGAAGGGATATGAGGATGGAAAAGATACGCTGGGCACACTCATGCACACCTGCTATGGAGGCCTCTCGGGAGGCCAAGGCTGGAGGATCACAGATCCCAAGCCAGCCTCAGCAACCTAGTGAGTCCCTACGCAATTTGGCAAGACTCTCTCTCTGAATAAAATACATTTTTCAAAAAGGGCTGGGGATGTGGCTCTGTGGTTCTGTACCCCAGGTTCCTCCCCCACACACACCAAGAAAAAGAAAAAGAATGGTTGGGTACAGTCATTTGCGTAAATATTCGTTGGGTCTACCTGTCAAAGATTTGCCTGCTTTGATCACAACGAAAGGTCAAGTCGAGGAAAAAAAAAAATGGAGGGAGGAAGACTTCAAATCTTAGGGGGAGGAAATCCGAGCAAGAGAGCTCATCCCGTGTGTTACCGTTAGGAATGCAAGCAGAGGACACCTTTTTAAAAAACTTAGCCCAGAAAGAGACATTCGCAATGTGATTTGCTTGGACGGTCATTCTGTATGAAAGTTGTATTTTAAAAAATCTATAGCAATTCAAAATAGGCTCAGACAACATGCTCCTAGAATGAAAGTTTCCCGGGCACAGGATTTTCTTTTTTTTCTTAAAGAGACTTTATCTACTCAAATCGACGATAGCATCAAACTATTTGTGTTGTCCACGTGAGTGCACAGGGACATACCTTCTGTGCATGGATAGAACATGTGTGATTTTTTCCCCAAGAATTCTCACATTTGATTTTTGCTCTGCCTTAGTCCGTTTTACGCTGCTATAACAAAACACCTGGGGCTGCATACTTTATAGAGGAAAGAGGTTTAGGTTGGCTTCCTGTTCTAAAGGCTAGATGCAGTGACCACATGGGGTGAGGGCTTCCCTGGCTGTATCATAACAGATGAAACAGAGAAACACAAAGGGAATTAGGCTGTGGTTAAGCTCAAAGGAGTGTTATTTGCATTAGAGCATGCGGCTCTACGGATCGCGCTTGCTACCGGAGCTCAAGAAGATAATGTGTGCAAAAGAGATTTGTGACCAGACAGGTACTTGGCAAATCTATGGGATCAGTGCATTATTGTGATCCCAAAGAAGATTCAGTCTCCCAATAGTTAACTCAGAAGAGACAAAGTATGGGCAAAGAAGGAACCCGTTGCTACTACCTTGACGACGTGCCGTCTGGTAAATTCAGCACAAGATTCCATTACATGCAGCCAGACACCTTCATTAGAGTCTCATCAGGAAACTAAACCGATAGCCGAGGAAGCAGAACTCATCATCATGTTATGCCAAGTAAACAGAATCCACGCGGAAACAAAGCCCCCGGCGTTCCATACGCTTCCCGTGCAGACGAGCGTCTGCGGGACCAGTAAATACGCATGAATGTCTCCTCTGTGCAACGTGCTGGTCTCCTCCCCAGGGCAAGGGAAATAGGGCAAGGACCTTGTTCCCTGAGGGAGGGTAGAGCTGATCAAGGGGGAAACACATGTGGGTAAGTCGGTCTGCATCCACGAACCATGACCACGGGGGAGAGAAGAGAAATCGGCCGCAGGAAGCGCGGAGTTGGTTTCTCCAGGTCACGTTTCAGGGGAGTGGAGTGTCGCAGGAGAGCGTGGGTCGGAGATGGGAGTGAGGAAAAGCAAGGAAGAGTTTGCACAAGATGGGACAAATCCCCCCTCCGATGTGCTACTCTTGGGTGGCCAAGGACACTGGGCGAAAAGGACAAAGTGGGACCGAAGTCTACGAAAGACAATGTAAGTTCATGAATGCTTTCCTCAGCATTTTGGCTGCTGTGACCCAAAGACATGACAAGGACAATTGTAGAGGAGGAAGAGTCTCTCTGGGGCTCATGGTGTCCGAGGTTCAGACCACGGTTGGCCGACTCCATGGCTCTGGCCCAAGGGGAGCAGAACAAGATGGCGGCAGGGCCTGGAGGAGGAGAGCAGCTCAGGACAGGGCACCAGGGAGCAGAGAGAGCTCTGCCCACCAGGGACAGGACAGAGACCCCAAAGGCACAGCCCAGGGACCCCCTCCTCCAGCCACACCCCACCTGCTGCAGTCTCCACCCAGTGAGTTCATCCAAGTGGATTAATCCACTATTAGGTTACACCCAGTGAGTCCATCCAAGTGGATTAATCCACTATTAGTCTACACCCAGTGAGTCCATCCAAGTGGACTAATCCACTATGAGTCTACACCCAGTAAGTCCATCCAAGTGGATCAATCCACTATGAGTCTACACCTCTTACAACCCAATCATTTCACAATATGGCGGCAGGGCCTGGAGGAGGAGAGCAGTTCAGGACAGGGCACCAGGGAGCAGAGAGAGCTCTGCTCACCAGGGACAGGACAGAGACCCCAAAGGCACAGCCCGGGGACCCCCTCCTCCAGCCACACCCCACCTGCTGCAGTCTCCACCCAGTGAGTCCATCCAAGTGGATTAATCCATTGATCAGATGAAGGATCCTGTAACCTAATCATTTTACCTGCCAAGCTTTCTTGCTTTGTGTCACACATCAGCTTTGGGGGACACGTCCTATCTAGGAAACCACAACACGTGGTATAGAAGGCACGGTGTGATGTGTTGGAGGCACACAGGAGATTCAGGGAGGGGTCTGACATGGCATCGGAAATGTGGACGTGGCGTTTGGAGCAACAGCCGAAGCTAATGGTGGACCGCCACGGGCTTCCGCTGTCTCCCTCCCCCCTGCATTCACTCATTCTCCCCACGGACCCTCACCGTGTCCTGCTCATTCGTGACGCACCTGCAAAACCTCTGAGCCACACAGACCCCGCCTCCCAGGACCCTGCCGTCTACACAGGTTTTGATTTTTTTGGTACCAGGGATTGAGCTCAGGGACACTTGACCCCTGAGCCACATCCGTAGCCC